>NC_061092.1:280548-283048 GCF_015104395.2 Macrobrachium nipponense | reverse complement strand
CGGTAAAAACCCAGTGTGTATATATAGTAGTACTGATATGGAACCTTGATGAATAAGAAATTTAATTAAATTTAATTCAATTAATATAGTTGTTAATTCATTTTAAACACCTAATTTGGTAAAATAATTTTTATGACACTGCTAAATCTGGTTAGGAAAGCTGTAAAACTTAAATTTTACTCCTGTCATAAATGAATCACTGTTATACTTACACTGCCAAAATAAGATTCACATTCATTTACATCTTCACACTGTCTTTGATTATTTAGCCTATAACCAACTGGGCACTGGCAAATATAACCTCCTCGACGGTTAGCACAGACCTGATTGCCAGTACACTGATGGGTTCCTTCTAGGCATTCATCAATATCTGGAAAGTAGAAAGTTTACTGTAACTTGTTCTATAATTCTCTTTTGATACCTAAACTATTATCTCGAACTAAAAAAAAATTTGCCTTAATTACGAGTATAAATGTACTATAATGCATTTTTTTTCCAATAAAATTTGACTTTATCAACTTTCAAAATGTTAGAGGCTTCAATCCTGACTTGGTGAGACCACATAGTTCATATCATTAAATCTCCCCCCCCCCCTCCCCCCCAAAATCAGGCTTCATACCTGACTTGGTGAAACCACATAGTTCATATCAATAAATCCCCCCCCCCAACCCCCAAAAAACTCAGTGTATACATTACTTATTTTCTTCACCCAATCAAAGCTTCAAGTGACACTTGTACGTATTCTCCTTTAGAGTAATTTTCTCTTATTTGGGGTGGTTCATCTTTTTTCTCTCTCTGATATTGAATCTAAGACGATACAGTAAATACCCATATTTGTGGGGGATCCGTTCCCAGACACCACTGCAAATAGCTAAAATCCCTGAATACTTACAGCCCATCTAAAAATGCATATAATTGCCTATTTTGATGGTTCACACAAGAAAAACCCTCTAAAAATGCTTAAAACTGAATATTATAATAGTTTTATCACAAAAAGTGCATTTAGTCATGAAAATAGCATAAAAACACAGTATGTAATTTGTGAATATTTCTCAATGAAAATTACCACAATTGGGCGAATTTCCCATGAATAATGGGTAGATATGGTCCAAAGAGAAATCCCCGAATAGGTGAGTTCGCGAATCTTGAGAACATGAATAACGGGGGTTTGACTGTAAAGAACGACCAAATTATGTCTCAAATCCACTGTCGATCTGCTAAAGCAAAGGTTTTCTCATTTTCTCCTATAACTATAATTTTCTGGTCGAGTATAAGAGCTCCCTACACAGGGCCAACCATGGCCATAGAACCTCTTGACTTTTCTTGTCAAACTGTCACAAAAATGATCTTGTAGATATAGAAACCTTCGAATAAGCTCTGTGTGGGAGATGCTTCAGGAAATAGAGTCAGAAAATCAAGTGTATTTTTACTTAAAAAAGCTCTGCTTAGCAGCTGTGAAAAAAAGTCTCCTAAACTTTTAGGTAGGAGGATATCAAATGAAATGTTCATTCTAACATATATTACAGAACTGCTTCCACCCAACACCTAGCAAGGTGTTAGGTTAATTGGTACTTGCCCTCGAGACCTGTTTTATTATTTCTCATCATATCAATGATTTTTGTCTTTAGCATTAATACTCGGTTCTTATACATAAAAGTAGTTTTTTTTTCATATTCATGTACAGGCAGTCCCTGGGTTATGGCAGTCTCAGGTTACAGCATTCCGACTTTATGGAGCTTGGCTCATGGCACCGTTAACCTGATTTTATTGCGTCGTAAGTGGTTTTAAGACACCGTACCCAGTTTTACGGCACCGTAAGTACCATTTGTTCCCATTATTATTATGATATTCCAGTTTACAACATTTTTCTTGGTCATGATATCGCCATGCTTTGGGTGTAATGAAAATTATGTTAACTGCATTTGTATTGAGTTTTCATCATAAAAACTCCAAATTTTTATAATTCTGCTGGTTTGAACCCATATTTCTTCCGTCGGATCAGTGTTGTAACCCCAAAACATGCGTCATAAACCAGGAAATGATTTTTGATGAATATATTTGAAAAGCGTCGTAACCTTGGAATGTTGTAAGCCGGACCCATTGTAAGTCAAGAAAGGGACTGACTGTATAGTGCACACAAATAACCATCTACAAGATACATATGCCAAGAACCTAAGCAATATGGTAAGATTGGCCAGCTGCAAGTACAGTCTCAGAGTGTAAGCCCAATAATCTGTACTTATATCTTTTTGACAAAAAAATCAAGAGCAGACTAGCATCACCAAATACTTGCACTAAAAGTTGAAGTATTGAGGGCCTGATCTCAAGCACTGTAACTTTCAACAGCCATATTTTTCATCTAATATGTACCCACATGCCCTCAGGATGACTCACCATATCCATTAAAAGTGGTATTATCTAATTTCTGCTTCTTTCACTGGAATATAAAAAGGAGGCTGAAGCCATCGCATCCGCAGTCCGTAGTGTTCTGTATATAATG
>NC_061092.1:168048-275548 GCF_015104395.2 Macrobrachium nipponense | reverse complement strand
ACAGCTGTAATTTTTTTAAGGTTGAATAAGAATTTTATACAAACTCAATACAATACTGACTTTAATGAGATAAAAGCCCCCCTGAGACTGACTGGTATTTTCTGATATGACTACAATAAAGGCCAATCTGCTCTGAATAGTCTTATATTTAGTAGTACTTCACATCTCTCTCTACTTAACCACACAAGTGTTGAATATCTGTCATCCCTGTTTCTCTTATTTTCATTATTTTGTTTTATGAAATAAAGGAATAACTTTTAAAATACTGTATGGTCCCAGTACATAATGCCGTATAATGCAACCACTTCAAGCAAACAGATGAAAGGGTAGAATGAACTTGCAACTATTCACTTCAAAAATTTTCTGGGTGCTGATATCCACCTTCAACTTATTACCCACTTCCCCATAAAACATAATTTGGGTCAAAATTTTGTTCTGTACACAGTCATGTCCTAGTTCCCAGAAATAAGACCACATAATCAATTATGAAATGATACCCTCAATTAAATTATGGATAAAAAATTCATGATTACTTTGAGAACTTCTAACCCAGACAAGAATACATACATAAATTATGATGAATTCCTTGTCAAGTTGCAAGTGGCATATCCATGTATTATTCTCTTAAGAAGCTGATTTAAACTATTTTGTGCCATGTTTTTCACGCTAGTTTTCCTACAAATACATTTTAAATCAATATAACAAAAAATGACAAATTTATAAGGAAATTTCCATTTTCCTGAGTTTACAAACCACATCCTCTCAAATATTAGTGTCACTATTGGAAAATTAAATCCCAAAGCAAGTTCATATTTGTAATGCTGTTAGGGCTCAAGAGAAAGATTTAATATGTTAAGCACAGTAGAATTGTGTACTTATTGCTACAATATTAGTCAGTATACTGTACAATGAAATCCAGTGTGAGATATTTTAGACTTACCATCACATTCACCAGTATTGTGATTCAGAGTATAGCCAGTACCACAGCCTGTAATTCTTATGCAAGCATAGGAACCTATTGTGTTATCACACCGCTGTGTCGTTTCACACGAATGTAGGCCAAGCTGACACTCATTGATATCTGTTATAAGAGTAATTGAAATAAATTACCTGTTAAAATTGCCATACCATATGCATATGCACTGTATCATTAACTGAACTTTATGAATGTTAAAAACTTTTGTACCACAATCCAGTGTTGCAGATCACATGGTAATGTTTACTACCAAATGGGATAAGCTGTTTAAGCATTTGTTAATTACATTAACCATGGATGGAAATGTTAACTTAATTTAGAAAACTTCTTAGAACATTGTATATCCTCTGATAAATTCAATTAAATAAGTTGTAAAAATGAAAATATATCAGGTAATTAAAAATGTGCAAAAAAAAAAAAAAATTGAGAATTCAATACATATTGTACAACGTTGTAAAAATGATTTAAGATAATTTTAACAAAACAATGAAATGAATCACAGCAGCATGTCACCTCGGTAAGCCTATCGGCAAGTGAATAAAATATTAGAGCAGAATGAGACACAAGGAATACTAAATCATTGCCCTGAAAGTCATGTCAGATGAGACATGCCTTGGGGTTTCAAAAGAACTGGTGTGGCTGCACAATACCAATGTCAAGTCTTAATTTGGATGTATAATCGAAAGCCCTATGAACTGTTTGGGTAAAAAGATGAAATAAGTAAAAAAAAATCCATTAACCTACATCCACACCATGTTAAAGAACCATGGAGAGAGCTACCTTGTATCTTTTAAAAGCAAGATTCCTGGAAATCCTCTGGTAAACAAATAAATCTGATAAAACTGGGATAGGGTCTTAAGAACAAAGGGGTATGTATCCAGTCTGCTGTAAGTACTACCAAACAACAAACTTTGCCCACTTTTCCTGGCAAAGCCAAGCAGCAGTGGATGTGCAAAGTTAGTACTTAAAATACTTATATATGTACTATATTAGTACGTAATTCAATGCTGCAAGAAAATTGGTGCCACGTGCATGGTGACTTCCTTTGCTACTGGTAGAATATTTTTCTTCTTATTTTTGGAGGGCTACTGCCTCCTCCAGGGATCTGTAACTTCTTGATAACACTGCTCAAAATGGTATTTCTGGGTCGACTTGTGTTCGCCGGTGAAAAGGTCCTTCTTGCTACTTTTCTGATATAAATAGTGTCCAAATATACCAGAGAAAGTTTAAACATTGGTATGCAGAGGATACTACCCTCGCGCGAGCACCTCCAAGGGCGTCGTGTATAAAGAAAGGGCGTGGTATTATTATCACAATTTAAATGTTTATGCTGTCATAACTTGGATTAACTGTACTTTCTTTTTTCCACTTAAGTAAATCTTTTTTGTTTGGTACTTATTTAGCAATATTATTGCCTTCATTGGGTTCCATATGACTGTGTTCTTCCAATGACGCACTTTAAAACAAAACATAATGCTGTACTATAATTTTTTTTTACTTATTACATAAATCAAGAACTTCCTCAATTTGTTAAGACACAAAATGTCAAGTTGGTTATGGCTTTTTTTATAACCAATGAATCTACACAAAGTGAATAAAAATTAATCTTACCTTTACATTCATCAGCTGAATCGTCTTTACGAAAACCATCCCTGCAACCGCATTTGAAAGATCCCTGTGTATTTTCACACAATTCATTTTCATCACATGGGTCATTGTCACACTCATCAATATCTGTTGAAAAACAAAACACATTACAATAATGTAATAAAAATCAATATTTTCTCAATAAATACATCAATATTTCTCAAGTAATTAAAATTTCAGTCTAATTTGCAATAAAAATAAATTTACCTCGGCAGCTTCGGTATTTTGCATTGTAAGAAGTCCCAGGTGGACACTGAGGACCAGTAATACGACTTCGGTCAAGGGTAGAAGGTGCAGGTGTAGTGGTTGTGGTTGTTGTTGTTGTTGTAGTAGAAGTGGTAGTTGTTCTTGCTGGCGGTGATGATACAGAACTGTCTGTACCATTTGTGTCTGTTAGTTTTGGCTTTGGTGAACACCAGTAATCACCAGGTGAATTAACACATTTCTCTGTGATTCTGTTACATAGATCACGGCCTTCTGCACATTCGTCTATATCTAAATGGTAAAAAAAAAAAATACTATAATGAACAAAATATATGTCATATATAAATCTAGTCTTTTTAGTCCCTGGAGAGTGCATTCTTGACTTTTAAATCAGTCACTTTTCTGATGAAAAAAAATAAATAAATAACTGATCTACATTTAGAAGCTGCAGAATAAACCCTTAAACACTCATCTTATGGATATGAAAATAACAAAGGTGTCCCTCTGTCCTCTCATTTTAATCATCAAATGCTGATGACATCAGTAAAACCAGTGAAATTTAACTTCTTTCCAACTAAGCATGACCAATTTCTCAAGATTCCAGGCAAAGACAGAATACATATCTCACATATTTGAAGAAATGGGGAAGACAGTTGTAACAAGTTTTATGGAACTATAACATTTCAATATAAAAGAACAATGCAATGAATGAATTCATAGTGAAGAAAAACAGACTTCTGATCTTGTCAGAGTCTGGTATCTTAAAAGGAATATTCAAAGGAAGTGCACACTACAATTTTTGAGCTAGACCAATGGAATGGGTGACTTAAAACCATTATCTACCACAGATGTAATGAAAACAAGGAGAAAGGGAAAAGAGCAAATCCCAGCCTTCAAGAAAGCAAAAGATTTTTTTTTTTGACAATGAAAGTCAAATAAAAACAGGGACAGAATTATAAAATTTGGTAGTAATCCACAGATTAACCTTTGCCTAGTATAAATGGGAGTCAGAAGGTGACCCAATAAAAAAACATTAACTTTTTAGCTCAAGGTAAAGATAAAAGGAGTATTTTTATGGGACAAATAAAGCCCATATTACAGTTTAGATATAGATAATCAAAAGAAGAGGTAAAAGAAGGTGGCTAGATAAAATGCCAAAAATTAGAACATGAACAGATAAGGACAGCACAAAGAACTAGCAATGTGGATAAGAAACCTAATTTTTACCTGATTTTTTATGACGTAGGTAAACTGAAAATTTTGATAAAACACAGAACTCAAAATAAGCAAAAGCATACCATTCCATATTTGTTAGATGCGATAGCATCCATCACTAATAACATTGGTTTTATGGTAATATTTCAAAACCATGGTAATATTTCATAAGAAAGCCACGAAAAACAAGCCCCTTATTATTAGTCATACACAATTTTTAATCTAGCAAACAATGATTAATAACGTGTCTGGAAAGGTAAACAAGAATATCTTTAAAGTACTACCTTATAATGATGGTACAATGCACTCTATATATAGTAAACAAGCACAAATAAGCACTTTCCACTAAAAATATTTCATAATGGGTTAATATAGCAAATATTCCATGTTTTACTTATTGCTTAACACTGACTAACAATGCTGACAAATAATGAATACATTATACCTCTTCTATCTGTAAAACATGTAAAATAGACATTGACTATCTAGCAAATGAACTGTATAAAGTAGTACGTACTGTACTGTACATACATCCTACGTGGTGAGTTGCTTAAAAGTGTTATATGTATTCTGTAACAAACTCATTGTTGTTTCCCATGCAAATAAAATCCATGCACATGTCTTTAAAATATGGCATTCTATTTTTCAACGGAACAGGATAGTATTTTTCAAAGCACATTAAAAAAGTTCACACCCTTTCAGAGCATAACACATTAAAGCTCGTTTTTTTACCTGCACAACAATGAAGATGGAAGTGTGTCTTTTTTAGCATGGCAATGAAATAAAACTTTACAGGCAACTTACAAAAGAAATACTTGCCAAATAATGATAAAGTAACAAAACTATTCAAAAATTACTGTGACCCACATAATAATACTATTCAAAATTCCTGTATACTGTACTGTCACAATGCTTGCAAGACACCAAATAAAAAAGAAGTGACTATATACTATATGAAGAATAAAGTAATAATACAGTATAAAGCCCTATTTAGAGTTAAAGGAGTCTTTATTTATAGCATATCTAATAAAATTCCTTTATACAGTATATCAAAAGGTACATAAAACTTTACAGTTTTTTCTCAATATTTTGTAGGTTAAAGAATGGCTTAAAATTTTACAAGTAACTGCATGTCTAATACCCTATATCCTAGACAAAAGAAAGGTAGCTTTCATTTAGCAAAGTACTAGAAGTGTTTGTGGACCTTATCAAATAAGTGTTAATTTGCAAAAAACTAGGAAATGTGCCACAAAGGAATGATTTAGTGAAAAAAAAATCAAACTATGGCATGCAAGCAATAAAACAAATAGTTAATTAGATTTTTAAATCTGTTCTGTAAAAAGAAAGAGAACAAAGAGAAGCTTTCATGTGACTGTCATGCAACCAACACATACCAATACAAGCCCGCTGTCTTCTATTATAACGATATCCATTGTCACATCGGCCTCGTTTGCTACTACTCCTGCCTTGCTCCTGTGCAGGGCAAAGCAACTACTTTCTACAATAAACACTTAAGATGCAACATATAATAATAATACGTAATAATATTGGAACGTTGTCAAAAGGGCCATTTTTTATTGTACTGTATATGAGGCAAACCTTTCAATTGATTATTGAAAAGCTTCATTAATTGTGATAATAAAAGGAAACTTTGAAATATTGAAATAATAACTGATTTATGATTTATTCATTTCAAGGAGGCAATGTCTTCATAAAAAAACATCAGAGCAAACAATGAACACAGCTCAGGGTTGCCAAGCAACTCACAGTACCTCTAAAATCAAGTAAAACATTTTGTTCTTATAGAGCATGAGTATCTGCTAGCACACACATTACAATTCAGGCAACAGAATGCTGCACAATGTAATGAAACACTTAACCCTGAAACACTGTTTTGGGTACAATATATTAGTTATCCTTCATTGAGGAATCATTTGAAACCTGGTGCATCTTACCATTTGAGATATCCCCTGAGGCATCTCAGACAGAGCAATTACTGGACGCTTCAGAAATGATGGCCCAAGTGACCAAGACTTAGTTTGTTCATATGCAGAACAAACCTTCAGTCTTAACAATAAGATAATCTCCAAGTGCCAGCTGGTAACCGGTTAATACAATCAAAGATTGTACAGCAAGGAATCTGTGAGATCTAGCAACTCCTGCGCATACGAGGTTAAAGCTGGTCAGAGACACGTTCAGTCTTTTCTTTAACTGTCTCAGTTGGCCACCTAAGTACATACCCCAGTTAATGAAATATTCTAAAATGCCTACACATGACACTTCAAAGTTACATATATATCTAAAAAAAATCCTCAATTATCATGAAAACACTAACAGACAGAAAAACAGGCTATCCTTCATGAGTATCCCTCACACACACTGACTGATGAAAGTTTACCGTGGTAAAAGAAATAATTTTAGAAGAAATAATTTTTAGAACTGTTCTACATCTGGAACAACACATGTCAACATTGACGAGAGAAATAATTGTAGTACTATAAAAGAGAAAATAGAAGGGCAGACCTATGCATACGAGTATATTTGACCTTTATTTGAGAAACTACTATAGACATTCCAGTGCTGATTCAGTCATCAGACTTGTGAATCACAGAGACATTTAAGAGCCACTGAACACAACAGCACTACTACATATACTGCTATACTGCATGCCAAACTCTTAATAAAGAAAGCATGAAAATCCTCGTATACTGGAAGTTTAAGATATTTTGTGACAATAACTTACCTATATGGAATTAGTTTACCAGACATATCTGTTGGAAGATGAAGCTATGGCACTGAAACATCACAATTTTGTTAGAATTAACAAGTGCATAAAAAAATAGGGGAAATGCTATGGAAAATGTCTCTGCCTCCCAAACAGGAGGGAGAGTATTGAAGTTTTAAATAAGCATGAAGAATTTCACACACATCGCAAAAGATGTGCAATGCTAGTGAAAGCTCCCTTTCATATTTTAATAAACATACCATTCCTTATTAATCTAGTGAATGTTTTAAGGATAGTTCATAAGTTCATAGAGTAGTACTTTGTAAGACTCTGAGAATGTTAGAATAAGATAGCTTGTTCTGGTTTGAAAAAGAACAT
The DNA here is from genome assembly GCF_015104395.2 of Macrobrachium nipponense. Taxonomy (NCBI): domain Eukaryota; kingdom Metazoa; phylum Arthropoda; class Malacostraca; order Decapoda; family Palaemonidae; genus Macrobrachium; species Macrobrachium nipponense. The sequence goes on along the minus strand of NC_061092.1, from coordinate 268,403 downwards.
TTATATAATTCATCATTCATGCTTTACCAAAAAACATAACTAAAGATTGCAAATAAAAGAACCAGAGATAATACAAGTATTTTAATCCAGGAAGATGCAACTCCATACTACTCTAAATACAGCAAATATATAGCACTCTAAATAAAACACCTGGATAGTAGCTAGCTAGATTATATCACCTGGCAAAATACCTGAAAAATGGCTTTCCTGAGAGGTGTTCATCAACTACTTCAGTTCATTCAACAAGTGCTCTCATGGTGGCCTGTGTTGTTAGCACCTATAGCGGTGTCAAATGCAAGATTATGACTTACTTAACCTTAAATGAAATAAAAACTACTGAGGTTAGATGGTTGCAATTTGTTAAGTTTGATGAGTTGAGGATGTATGATCAACATAACAATCTGCAGCCCTCTAGCCTCAGTAGTTTTTGAGATCTACAGGCAGACAGACAGACAATGCCATCTCAATAGTTTTCTTGAACAGAAAACTAAAAATTGATTAAGAGGCTCCCATTTGGTAAATTTTGGTACTCTATTTCTTCTGAGGTACGACATTCATTGAGATGAATGTATGATATGGCTTTTTCTGGGTCGACCTGTGTTCGCCGGTGAAAAGGATCCTGCTATCCACTTTTCTGGGTTCGACCTGTGTCTGCCAGTGAAAAATCCCTGTAGCTCATTTTTCAAGTATAAATATATCCTAAATATACCAGAGAAAAAGCTTACATGGTATGCTGAAGTTACTACCCTCAGCGCGAGCACCCCGAAGGGTGTCGGTATAAGTAAAGGGGCGAAGTGGATTACTATTCCCAGATCCTCTGCCACTTAGAAGGTTCCCTCTTCAAAATCCCTCTGCGGTGGGAGCCGTTCCAAGCATCCCCCGCCTCACCCTCCACTTGCTACTGCTACTAATACCCATGTGCTACCTCATTCCTGTATTAGCGGTCTTTGTGTGTGCTGCTAGTCTTTTCGCTCCAGGAGTTTTGCCGAGTTCTATCCATTTGTTCATCATGGCTACGGCAGATGTTACTTCTACACCTAAGTTGAGTTCCCCAATTTACATGTTTTTGATTTTATGATGGAATTTTTCCCATAATTCGCCTTCGGCCCTTCAGAATAGTATTGTAGGCACCGTTGCTGAGCCACCATTTTGGGAGCGTCATCGGAACGCCTCAGCCACCATTTTGGGAGTGTCATCGGAACATGTGCAAATTTTCAGCACACGAGACCTACGAAATTTTACAATTATATGTTAGGCATATGTACTTTTTCTAAATTGATGCGTTACGTCAGTACCATATATGTTTTACAATACCTATCCGTACTGATTTTAGGGTAGGTCTAACCCGCTCTTGGCTTTCGTTAGGGGTACAGAGCAGTGCGTTAGTTTATGTCGTAAATAAAAGGCCCTCCCCAGCAGTTCAAGGGCAGGTTGGCGCCTATCTCTGCATGATTTATAACAGTGCATAATATCATTTTTGTCATATTTATCATATTCGGGAAGAGAGAGGGAGGGGCCGTTCCCCCTCTCTCTCTCGTTTTCCCTCCCTCCTGAATTTTGTACATGATTGATTTAATGAGGTTGGAGGGGTTGCATCATCTCCTCACCTAGTTAAACCTAGCCTAGGCTAGCCTAGGAAGGTAGGCTAGGGGTCCCTTACCTAGTACCCTTAAACACACCTAACTTCCCCTGTGGTGCTATTAGGCTAGCAGGGAGAATGTTATAAGATAATAGTTCTCAACCGGTGTGATCTTGGATCTACCTCACTGCTGCCTAAATCGAACAAACTGGTTTAGCAGTTTTGCCTGAGGTACCCGCCCGACCGGTCTAGACTGAAGAATTTCGGTTTAGTAGGTTTGGTCGAGGTCTACCGTCCACTTCAGTCTGGCAGGGGTGGTCAATTGGCCTACCCTGCCCAGTTTTGTTGTGTTCTCGGGACTTAGCTGGATCCATACGGGTGTTTCCTCCCCTCCTTTCTTAGCCTAATATCCTTGCAATCCCTCCATTAGGCCTCGCTATGAATATAGTATATTGTAGCATTTATATTGTGTATATATTATGTAAAGCCGGTCTGGTACGTCTGGCTACCCGGCATAGCCTCCTTATCGAGAGCGACCATGAGTCAATTGGCCTTCTCCCTACAAAGGGTAGGCCAAGTTACCTGGTATAGGTCCATCTCTGATTGGGTGGGTGGCCAGGCGTTCGTGACCAAACACATGCGCCAGGTCCCCCCCCTCCCCTTCCTCTTACTAGAGGGGGAGGGGAGGACTGTGAAATAAGGAGGGAGGGAGTGGTGTAGAGTTATTATTTATATACCACCCCGTGTGTCTCCGAGTAGACGCCGCCGACTCACAAGTGGTACCGCACCAGTCGGCGGACGTAGCTCCAGAGCATTCATTATAGCAGCTCCATCGCTCGTTGCTTTGCTCTCCAACCCTTCTCACTCGGGAGGATTCGGCCGGGGAGCTTCGCTCCCTTTAAATTAGTGCGTGCAGGTTCAAAGGTATATCCTACTGACTTCCCCTGCACCAGCCCCTTTCCTCCTGCATTACAAGAGAGTTTGGGGGAGCGATTCAGCTAGCGGACAGAGCTTCGGGGCCGCCACATAGCTCCAGTCCTATAATGACCAGGCCTGTGTGACTCACCCCACACTCGGCAACAGAGCATTGAGAAATATATTGCCAGTTCTCTATTCCGTCCTAATTCTCGGCTTTGGCGGAATTCATCAACTAGGTCCGGCCACGCAATGTAGCCTTCCAACCAGCCAGATGCCTGGTGGAGTGGCGGAGAACCCCTCCACCCCCTCCCCTCTCCGGCATCGGCGGACCTCAGATCCCGCACAACAAACCGATACCTATTATAGGGACAGAAGCAAGTCCAGGCAATCTCACCCAAAGTAATTACTTTATTCATAGTACTTATTTTGATCTTGTGTAGCGAATAGATCTTGACCTCTAGATTAAGGTGCATGCTCTCTCCATTGCTTACGGAAGTTCGGTACTCATAATCAATTTCCATTACAGATGGTCCGCTGCCAGGCAGAGGGGTGCCCCGCCTCCCTAGGCAAGCCGTATGGCCATGTAGTGTGCCACTCTCACGCTAACTGTGCTGTACAGCTGGAGAGCTACATGGTCTGGCACCCCGACGCGTGTACGGTGTGCTATAAGATGGTTTCCTCTCTAGTTGATGAGCATGTAAGTTTCTTCACTACACCATTTGTGTTTAAGTCATGTCATAATAACTTAATAAGATGTTATATTGGATTTTGTTCCAGGCATTGTACTAATACGATTCCTCCCTGACAGGCTGATCCAGCGACCCGCCATGAAGTGAGTACCAACCTGAGGAAGTGGGTGGCCGGCTTTGGCAAGAACGCCCAAAAGGACAGCCATACGTGCTGGATGTAGGACTTTGTGCTCTCCTTTTCCAAGGGGCCACAGCCACCACGTCCGTGCCAGCGGAGGTAGCTGAACCGCTGATTGAAGCCATCCGGTTGGCAACCATGCCGGCCACCGACGACCAGGACCTGATGGACGACGTGGCGGCCATCAACATAAACCTAGAGCCCATGGTCACGGAGGAGCAGGTAGGTGGGGAGGCAAGCGAGGCAAGTCTTTTACTTAGTCCTACTCCTTCTTCCTCTTCCCTCCTGGGCTTCTCTAAGCCCACCCCTCCTGCTGCAGGAGCACTTTCTGTCGCTCCCAAAATGAAAACTTTTAAAACAAAAACCTTGAAGAAAGGCACAAAACCAGCTCCGCCAGCAGCGACGGAGTCATCCTCGGCCCCACAGTCATCGACCTCTACTCAATCGCCTGCTGCCCTAAACCCTTCCCCTACTGCGGGAATAGGTTTACAGTCCACCGTCCCTAGGGCGGTGGAGTCTGGTGTTGACCTAGAAGCCTTCACTAGCCTTCTGTTATGGAAGGTTAGTGGGGTCATAGACCAAAGGCTTGAGGCAATGCGCCTCACCTCACCCCCGGATGCCTCCGGTCAGGTGTTTACGTCTCTGACCGAGAGGATAAAGCCTTTGGAGGATATGCTCTCCGGCCTCCTTCACTCCGGTACTCCGGCGCTGTCTATGATGGTACCGGACGCTTGCTTCCAAGCTTCCTCCTTTTGATAAGGAGAATCCTTGGAGGCTAGCACTACATGCCCCGTTCTTGGACGGGAAACTTACTATTGAAGGATGCGGGACCCGGCCGATTGAGGACTTTGAGTTGTGTTTCCTCCAGGTCTCCAATTCCCATTCCCTGGGTTTGTGAGACTGGCCCAACATGCGCTGGTCCGGGTTGATAAAGTCCCCAAGGAGACGGTTATCTTCCCGAGAAAGCAGGCTCAAAACACCTGGGTCCGCACCTTGTCCGAATGGGGTTGCGTTTACACAAAGTTAATGCCACATAAAGGCTCCTTTCATGATGTTTGTGACCTCGGACGGCGTTCCGTCACCATGCACATCTAAGGTGGCGGATTTAACGCTGCAAGTTGCGGCAGAAGACAAGCCGCTTCCAGTATTGAGGGAGACGGAGGCTACCTCCCTTCTCTTTCCAACTGGACCAGACTTTTGGAAGGATACTCCGGTGACGTTTACCAGAGGTAAACTCGACCCAGACTGCGCTTCCGACCTGTTTTCCGAGAGATTGCCTAGGATTCCGGATCACCTAGTGAAAACGGAGTTCGAGGCAAAGACCAGACTGGCAAGGTCTATCAACTCCGTCACTGCGGCGGAGTTGGTAGCGTCCACCTACAATGAGGAGCAAGTGTTCAGGGTTCTGACTAAGGCGCTTTTACAAACGTTCCAGTCAGACCTGTACGATTTTGCTGTGGCAAGGCGTGCTTGTAGGAAGCACTTCTTAGCGGGTGCCTCCATAAAACACGAGCCCAATAGGCTCATCAGGTCTTCTATCTGGGGAGAAAACCTTTTCTCAAAGGAGGAAGTTACCAACATCCTCCAGGAGGCATGCAGGGCAAACCAGAGTTTTCGGGTTCGCTGAGGTCTCCCCTTCAAATGTCAGTTCGAAGGGTCCGGACACCAATCTAAAACCAAGAAGAAGGCAAGGAGAAAACCTTCCACCTCAAAAGTGCACCCCCAACAGCAGTTTGTCTTAGTGCAAACTCCATCAGCCCCACAGCCTCTTCGGCTATAGTAACTTCCCTGGTCTTTAACCCTACCTATGAAGCGAGAGATCTCTTTCACTCCTATAGTAGGCATGCCGGAAGTAGTCAAGCCAGAGGTGGCCCACGACTACTTGGCGGAGCAAGAGGAAGAGGCTTCCGTAGAGGCAGAGGCTCCAGACCTGCACCCAACCAGTGAGGGTCCGCAGGTAGGAGGGAGGCTGTATTTTTTCCGGGACCATTGGACCTTCAGTCCATGGGCCCACAGTATAGTCTCGAAAGGCTTAGGGTGGAGTTGGGAGAAAGGGCCTCCTCCACCAGTCACCTTTTATCAAAAGCCTACAGTGGACCTGATAGACTATACCAAGGACCTCCTCCAGAAGAAAGCAATAAAGAAAGTGGGGCGCATAAAATTTCAGGGACGTCTGTTCAGTGTCCCCAAGAAGGACTCAGGCAAAAGAAGAGTGATTCAGGACTTGTCCCGTTTCAACTCGTACATTCGCTGCGACAAGTTCCGCATGCTGACCACCTCGCAGGTTTGGACCTTACTTCCCCGTAGGGCCGTCACCACCTCTATCGATCTTACAGATGCCTACTATCACGTTCCGGTAGCAAGGAACTTCTCTCCGTACCTAGGGTTCAAACTAGGGAAACAGGCTTACTCATTCAGAGTCATGCCGTTCGGACTCAACATTGCGCCCAGAATATTTACCAAACTAGGAGAGACGATAGTACAAGTTCTAAGGACGAGGGGCATTCTGTTGGTAGCTTACCTAGACGACTAGCTCATTTGGGCAACCAGCGTTGAGGAATGCCGCATATCAACATACAAGGTGATGCAGTTTCTGGAATCACTAGGATTCTAGATAAACAGAGAGAAATCCAGGCTCACCCCAGCTTCTCGTTTCCAGTGGCTGGGAAACCAATGAGACCTAAACAAACACGAGCTATCACTCCAAATCAAGAAGGCAAAAGAGATAGCAAAAGCCACGAAGCATTTTCTAAAGAGCAAGAAAGCTTCTCGGCGGGCCCAAGAAAGGATTCTAGGTTCGCTACAGTTCACGTCCGTGACGGACGTCCTGTTAAAGGCCAGATTGAAGGATATCAATTGGGTCTGGAGATCAAGAGCCAATATCAGACTCAGAGACAGGTCTTCAGTGATTCCGCTTATTCTGACAAAGAGGCTCCATCCTTGGACGGATCACCGGAACCTGTCCAAGTCAGTACCTCTTCAGTTCCCTCCTACGTCTTTAACTATCCACACGGATGCATCCCTAAGTGGGTGGGGAGGGTATTCTCAGCAGAGGAAGGTACAAGGAACATGGTCGGAGACATTCCGCCAGTTTCATATCAATATCCTAGAGGCAATGGCAGTGTTCTTGACCCTGAAACGTCTGTCTCCGGCCAAGAAGAAACATATAAGACTGGTCTCGGACACTTTAGTAGTAGTCCACTGCATAAACAAAGGAGGCTCCAGGTCAAGCAAGTTGAATCACGTTCTTCTGGCGATTTTCTTGCTGGCAGAAAAGAACCAATGGCACCTATCTGCAGTTCACCTAGCAGGAGTGAGGAATGTCATTGCGGATTCACTGTCCAGGACAACTCCGCTGGAGTCGGAGTGGTCACTGGACGCAGATTTCTTCCGGTGGATTGGCAATCAAATTCAGGGCCTTCAAGTAGACCTTTTTGCCACGGAAGCCAACCACAAACTACCCTGCTACGTGGCTCCTAACCTAGACCCACTAGCATTTGCCATAGACGCAATGTCCGTAGAATGGAACAACTGGCAGAAAATCTACCTTTTTCCACCAGTGAATCTTCTGATGAAGGTCTTACACAAACTGAGATCCTTCACAGGCCAGGTAGCCCTAGTAGCACCCGACTGGCCAAAGAGCAACTGGTATCCACTTCTAGAACTGAATCTCAGGCCCAAACGGATCCCCCATCCGGAATTGACACAGGTAGTACAAACTCAGACTGTGTCAGCTTCCTCAAGAATTCTGAGTGCCCTAACTTTATGGACTTCATGAAGTTTGCAGCTCAGAAGGATGCAAGCATTGACCCTTTAAATATGCTATTTATTGAATCAGACAAGAGGGATTCAACGGTCAGACAATACGATTCAGCAGTTAAGAAATGAGCTAACTTTCTGAAGGACTCAGATGCTCACGAGATGACCACAAATTTGGCCATCTCATTTTTTAGATCTCTCTTCGAGAAGGGTCTAGCCGCCAGTACCATTACTATGGTAAAATCAGCATTACGGAAGATTTTCCAGGTAGGTTTTAATATTAACCTATCAGACGCATACTTCTTCTCAATTCCTAGAGCATGCGCCCGCTTGAGACCAGCAGATCGCCCCCAGTTGGTCTCCTGGTTCCTGAATGATGTCCTTAGACTTGCCTCGGACTCTAACAATGAGGCATGCCCATATCTAACCCTTCTTAGGAAGACATTATTTTTGATGGCCCTAGCTTCAGGTGCCAGAATATCTGAACTCTCGGCTCTCTCCAGGAATCCAGGCCATATTGAATTCCTCCCATCAGGTGAAGTCCTGCTATTACCCAATCGGCAATTTCTGGCTAAAAACGAGGACCTACAGAACAGGTGGACTCCTTGGAAAATTCTCCCTCTTATGCAGGACACATCATTGTGTCCGGTTAATACACTAAAATCCTTCCTAGCCAGGACTTCTCAAAAGACTTCAGGCCCTCTGTTTATTAGAGAGAAAGGTGGGACAATTTCTCTGAAAGGTATTAGGCAACAAACACTATACTTTATTAAACAAGCCAATCTGGATTCAGTCCCACATGTCCATGACATCCGGGCAGTAGCCACCTCTATTAACTATTTTCAAAACATGAACTTTGAGGACCTGAAGAAGTATACGGGTTAGAAATCTCCAGCAGTATTTAAACGCCGCTATCTCAAAAATATAGAGGCCCTTAAATTCCCAACAGTGGCAGCAGGAAGCATAGTTCCCCCGAATAATTGTGCCTTATAGACTTCCTTCTAGCCCTTCTGGTTTCCTTTCCCTAATACTCTCTCCTTCCTGCCTGACTCGCTCGTATTCCCCACAACCTATCTCTTCCGGGCCGGGCTGGTCCTTGGCCATCCCGCCCTTGGAACTTATGTATATATTACTGTGATATTGGTCGTAAAGCCATGATTGTTTTACGCCCAATATGTACATATCCATCCAGTTACTTTGGTACCATGTTGTACTTTAGCATTACCAGTTCTTGTAAATATTACTCTTAAGTCATAGTTTAAGCCATAGTTTAAGTAGTATATAAGTTTATTTTCTACATTAAGTTTAGACATTAAATTCAATTTCAATGAAACCTAAGGTTTTTATTAACCTCCATTTGATATACTGGTTTGATTTCTATTTGGCTTGGATGGAATTCTCTTATATGTTTTCATCAGCAGACACAGGTCGAACCCAGAAAAGGGATTTTGATGAAGGAAAAATCTATTTCTGGGGGAAGACCTGTGTTGCCCGGTGAACCCAGCCCTTTTTCTCTTTCGCCTTATTTTCCCCCACCCTTGGCCAATCCAAGCCTGGAGGTATATTCCAGGAATGAGGTAGCGCGTGGGTATTAGTAGTAGCGAGTGGAGGGTGAGGCGGGGGATGCTTGGAACGGCTCCCACCGCAGAGGGATTTTGAAGAGGGAACCTTCTAAGTGGCAGAGGGTCTGTGAATAGTAATCCACTTCACCCCTTTACTTATACCGACACCCTTCGGGGTGCTTGCACTGAGGGTAGTAACTTCAGCATACCATGTAAGCTTTTTCTCTGGTATATTTAGGATATATTTATACTTGAAAAATGAGCTACGGGGATTTTTCACCGGGCGACACAGGTCTTCCCCAAGAAATAGATTTTTCCTTCGTCAAAATCCCTTTTCTAGTATAAATAGGTTCTAAATACTATACCAGAGAAAAAAACTAGCATGGTATGCTGAGGTTACTACCCTCGCGCGAGCACCCTAAGGGCGTCGGGTATAAAGTACAAGGTGAGTGGAAGCCACTATTCACAGGTCTCCTGCCAATTAAAGGTTTCCTTTCCAAAATCCCTCTCATGGGGAGAGCCGACCCAACGGCTACTACTTCCCCCCTCTCGCTACTACTGTCCCTACCCGACCCGAGCGCCACCTTCAATCCTGTTTTAGAACTCGTTAATCTACGACACGTTTTTTCTTGCTCATGATTTTCTGTGATTTGAGTGCTTATTTCGTGATGGCTTCCGCTGAGATGTCTTCTGCACCAAAGTTGAGTACCCCAATTTCTGTTTTTCATAAATTATAAGATTGCAGGACTTCCTTTATTGGCTTTCGGCCCCATAGAAAGTATTGCGGGGAAGCTGGCGTCCCCCCGCCATTTTGGGATCATGAGCAAGAACGCGTGGGATTTAGGTACGCATGTTTTAGTTTAAATAAGAATAAATCAAATATTATTTGCATTTAAAAGTATCTAATTCTTGTGTTCTCTTATTATACTTATTACTATTATTAGAAATGATGTCGTAGAAGTACCGAACGCGTTCACAACATACTCTGGGGTAAGTCTGGGGGCTAGACTGATAATGTTCGTACTCCCTCCCCCCCAGCTCGTGAGCGCGTCCGAGTGATGTCGACATAATATTATTATTATCATTGATAGGCTACGCGGTCTATTATTTAGTGGGAGAGAGAGAGTTGGTAGCTCGTTCTCTCTTCCCAACGTAAATTTGCATGAATTATTATTTTCAAAAGTAAATATATGCAAATATATCTATTCATCAATTCACTGAAGAGGTGGAAGAGTTGCCACCCATCAGTTCAGCCCAACTATATTAATAAGGTAGGCTAACTGTCCTTAACCGTTACTCCTATGTCTTTTCCCTGAAGAAGTTAAGGCTCTTCAGAGGAGATATCAATGATAAGAGAGCCTCTCAATCTTTCATTTCATGGAATCTATCCTCCTGGCCAGTCTGAATCGAATAAATTCGAGCTTGGTAGGTTTAGTTGAGGGTACTGTCCGCATAATGATATCCTAGAGGAGATTTAACCTGACGTTCCGTGTCGCTAGTGATCTCGGTTAGTCAGTTAAATCCATATCGGTTACTATCTCAAAATATCTATCTTTATATCTATATATATATATATATATATAGATATATATATATAGATTTATATATATTTATATTATATATATATATATATATTATATATATTATATATATATAGATCCCCTTGCAACTCTTCCATAGTACCTCATTATCAAGTCTGATGTATATCCATCATTGTCATTATGCAATACTGTATTACTGTACTGTAAAAGGTCTGGTTAACATTCGTCTTGGCCTAGCCTCCTTCGGTTTAACCCTTAGTAGTAGGCTATACCTCTCAATCGAGGGCCACCCCAACCGGTTGTTGTACCAACCACGACGGGCCATGGGCCCAGTCACACTACCACCCCTACAGTGGTAGCCTACACAACCGCTAATGGGTGACCACCTCTGATCGGACAGGTGGCCAGACGCTCACGACCGACCACCCCCCCTAGCAACCCCCTACCCCTACCCAGTACTAGCCTCGGCCCAGCCGAACCATTATAACTCGTGGTACTAGTACTTTTAGTGAGGAACGTCCGCTTGAGTTTCACATAAGTGGAAGGAGGGGGACGAGTGTGGGGGTTGTGAGGGGTATTACGGCTCCGAGTTATAGTCCTCCAGCCCCGCCGGATGACAGACATAGCTGCGGGTAGTACATATGTTACTCCGCCGCTCCGTTGTCTCTTTCTCCAGCTCCTCTAACAGTGGAATTGGGATAGGAGCCTTGTTCCCACCCCCCCTCAGTAGGTAGGCAACGTCAGATATGGAATTACCTTCCCCTGACCCGCCACCTCCGCCTATTCCACAGCCAGTGGCTAGGACAAAGAGAAATGAGACTTCAGGTGAGCTAAGCCTTGAGGGATCGTACAGTGAACAGCTCCAGACCCTTGCGGTGCCAGCGGAGAGTGACTCACCCTCACATCCGCCACCGGAGTTTTGCATTAAACCTGCTATAGCTCAGTTCTCATTCTTGGAGATCATGTAGGCACCTACGTTCATATGTAGCCCTCCAGTCCGGCAGGACTTACAGAATTGAGGTCTGTCCTCCTCATAGCCCGGCAGATATGGGATCTCAAGTACTAGACCTACATAAAATCCAGGAGTGGGACCGAGAGCAGGCAGTTAGCTATTATTTTAGAAATTATTCAGTGAATATGGCAATTTGTCGAAAATTGCATTTTTCCTAACTATACAAACCTGAGGTCCTTTAACAATAGGAAGTAGCTAGCGGCAGCTGGAACGGTCGTAAGCTTCGAACAAGGGGAGAACGGTAGTTAACTGCTTGTCCGACAGTGCGCGCACCCGCGCGCCTGAGAGGTGAAGAATCACTTTTGCTTTAGGCCCATGCAAAAGAATGCAGAGTGAGGGGTGGCATGAGGTGGGACTATATGTAAAGGACCTCAGGTTTATATAGTTAGGAAAAATGCAATTTTCGACAAATTGCCATTTGTTCCGACACGAATACAAACCCTCGGTCCTTTAACAATAGGAAGACTCACTTCTTGGTGGGAGGAATCTGAGTCTTTTTGGTGAACAGACTGGTGTTCGTCCAACCTTGGAAAGCCTCCCTGGTCGTAAGAGCGAGGGAGGGGTCCAAGCCTCTGTCCGATTGTGCACCGCAGGATCAATGGTCAGACCTCTGGGACAAGTACTAAGAGAGAGGCAAGCGTATCTCTTCGTACCAGCAAGCAAGAACTTGTTCCTGTTTGCAAGAGGCAACATAAAGTATGGGTTTTGTTTCAAGCTGGCATCCACTTCCTCCCCCTTGTTGGAGGAAGTGGTGGATATATGCTCCTATCCCTAATGAAAGGGATAGGATGGGGCTCTGTTGAGTAGCTCACCTGCATCTCGTCCTTATCCAGCAGGGTGACGACCGTGTCCCTCTACCCACAGGTAGAGGGGAAGAAAAAGATGGGAAGAGGAGCCAGTCACACTCTCATTCACTCATCCATTCTTACAGTCACACCAGGACTCGATGCTGTTCAGCCTGCGAGGGTCTGGGTTCGCTACACAACGTGTTGAGCAGCCACCACGGGTCCCAAGGAAAAAGATCCAAGGACCTGTGGGCAATATCCCGAAGGTAGAAGGAGGTGCATGTGGTCTGGTTGGACCAGACCCCTGCCTTCAGTACCTGCACCACGGAGAAGTTCTTGTGAACAAAGCAGCATCTCCTTCGCATCGAAGGCGGTGAAGTCCATTAGGGAGGGGATTGTGAACGACTCGAACCGATCGTCAGGGACCGAAGGGTTCTGAGTCTTCGCTACGAAGTTCGGTACGAAATCGAGCGTCACGGATCCCCATCCCCTGGATGCTTGACTTCGCAGGAAAAGTCATGCAGTTTCCTCAGAGGAAAAGAAGGGAATAGTCGCATGACCTATCCCTCTTCTCGACTTCGGTGATGTCCAGTACCCATACTGGTCTGTCCGTTTGCCACGAAGAGTCTCGCATCCTCCTATCCCCATGCAGCGAAGTTCTCGGTAGTGGATAGGACACCGACGCTCCATGGTGGGTGTCGATGGTATGGGTACTGTGACAAGCTATTAAGACGAAGTAATGATTGCTCCGTAACAACCGAACTAAGTCCACAGCGTAGTTCGTAACTGACTCGGGCGCTCTGACAGCTGCCGACTGACTGGTTCGGTATCGGAAGTGAGGCAAGTTGTCCAAGCATCCGAGTAAGTCACGTGACCTTCGCCTTTTAAAGGGTTATGCCGAGAGAACAAACACATAATGCATTTGTTTGTCACCAATGCCGGACGGCAAGGTGATGATTCTCTTAAGGCATATGCTCAAAAGGCGAAGTTCAATTGCCGTCTAGAGACCTAGGTCCCTGAAGGCAAGACACTCTCATAGTAGTTGAATCTCAGCTAAGGAGAAACAACACTATGTGACGTTGAAGACGAAGGTAGGCAATGAATGCAACCTACGTCTTCCAGCTGAATCGAGAGAAGGAATCTCAAGATTCTGAACCTGTGCTTACAAATGACTGAAAACGCTAACCACTATTTCATTGCTGTCTGGTGAGAAGTCGTAGTTGCAATGAAAGCGGGGCGTTCTTCAGTAATGAAAACTTAGGGGAGAGCCGCCTGAAGAACTGCTTCTCATGGGCTGAACGTTTGGAAGTAGAGCTGGCAGGTGTGGGAGTAGGCGATGTCTTTCAATACATCTGCTAATCCAGGGTGAACAATGAACAATTGCACACCTACGAATATGAGATATTTTGAGGACAAACTCAGATTCCGCAAAAATCATTCGCATTATCGCAGTGCGATGCAGCAAGAGACTATTACAGAATTCTGTTACCGTGCGGTAAACAGAAAGATGAAAGTCGAAGAGATATCTCTGTTGTAAATTCTCGCAATACTGAAGGTGATGAATTTGAGCATCACAGCAGTAGATGGTCATTCATGTATGCGAGAATCCCCGTTAATCAGAGACTTAAGTCTGTGATTGTTGGGCAGAGATACGGTTGGTATTCAATCAAAGCAGGGGAGAAAGACATAACCAACTGTGCATCTCGAAGCGGCAGCTGGTACGGAGTTGCCTTGGGCAATTCAATACACAGTAGCTGTCGCTGACTCGTCATCCTGAGTTGCCATGTAATCCATTCCACGAAGGAATGCGTTCGGCTAGAACCACCGAGCATAAAAAGATATGCTCGAGCAATTATACTTAGGCGAAACAAATTTCGGTAAATACAAAAGCTGAAATGGTGTTGTTGTGACAAAACCATAAGTATATATAAAATTGAAACTGGAAACTCCTGGAAGGTTGCAGGCAACCCCGAGTTGCAGTTCAATTAAGATACAATTCGTCTAAGTCGCAATCCATAGAGTAACTAGGATATGCGCCTACCCCTCGGACAATTCAACTGCTTAGCAGAATCATGTCACGAGGTTAATATACGTAGTATATTTGTAGGATTCTGAACAACGATCTCCATCCTAAATTCTTTTCCTTCAAGAAAACAAAATAAGGATTGGAGATCGACCACCTTCGATCTCTATCAAGAGAGTGAAGGAGAAGTCTTCCTCGAAGAAAAGCTTCAATGGTGAACAGAATAACGAAGACGATAGTTCAAGCCAAACTGGATGTTCCCGTCCGTTCTTCTCTATTCCAGGTTGGTCGCCTACTGTGAGATACTCTTCTTTCAGCAGCAGTCTTCTTCCCAATGCTAGAAATTCCAGGAATTCGAGCATAGGCGAGGTTCCCGATTATCGCGTAACAATTATCGGGGATTCTCGTCTCGCTCACTTTGGACCGTGGTCTTGCCTAAGTGTTTGGAGATCGTAAAAAACTCGAACACTCTGAATGCACTAGAAATTCCGTAGAATTCTAAGCACTCTGCGAAACCCCCACCGAATTCGTCAAACGATATCGGCTGGTGGTCCTCTCGATTCCCGTAGAAATCGAGGATGGGGCAGGATCCCTCCTCAACAACCGGGGCTTACGTCAGGTAGGACCCGAAGGTCCCCCCGGTAGCGCAGTCCCCAATGTGGGATCCTACAGAGAAATCTCTGTAGGATCCCTCCCATTTCCCTCGTAGCTGTAAGGAAAGAGGGAATGGGGGAGGAATTGGATACTCTCTCGCCTTCCCAGTGGAACTAGCAGTTGGAGAAGAGTAGGAACAGCCATCGCCTCTCAGAGTCTGGGAAAACGTATCGTCAGGAGAAAACGTTTTCCCGAGGAGGGTTACGAACTCGCCCTGTAGGTAAGGGTCTGCCGCCACTGTGAACGTCGTCTGGGTGGGGCTGATTAACACCTGACAGGAGGTTGAAACCTCTCAGGAGGACCGAAGGGGTATTTAAATACGGTGTCCGAAGACACGTAGAAACGCGGCTGTCGCAGTAGAGGAGGTGGAAGTAGCTTGTTCGACCGGCCAGATCTGAGAGAGCCTTCTTATCCAGAGACGAGAGACTCTGGTTCAAGACAGAATCGGCAAGCTTCGATCGCGGCAGACCCACCGTCGGTTTGGGTTCCCTCTCGGGCCCCAAAACGACTCGAGCCGAGACGTGGGCTCTGTTGGTGGGAGCGGCGATCCTTCCCTGAGGTCGTTGCACTGACGAATCAGCACCATAACCTCGACAAAGTTCCTCTGGATCTCGGAAGTCATAGCATCTTGCAGAGTAGGACCGTCAAGCCCCTCGAACAAGAGCATTCCGAGAACCTCCCCCTTAAGGAGGAGGAACTGCGATAGACCCCTCTCAGATTCCTCCTGCCACTTGCGCGTACGTCCTGGTCGGTCCGAAGATCGTACCTGGTACTTACGGCGTCGTGACAGGATCATGCGGGGCATGCCCCTCACGATCACGCTCTTCCTGGTGCAGAACCAGCGGGCTTGGAGGGCTGCAGGCGATCGCCAACTTGCAGGCCTAGTCGAGCCGTTTCCCAGGGAAACGGCTGGACCGAGAACAGCGGCCCCGATCTTGTGTGCAGAGGAGCTGCTGCTGGTCCCCCTATCCGCCCGGTCCCTGTGGGAGCGGCGGTCAGGAGACCTGCAGAGACCACTGTCGCGGTGAGACCAGTGCGTGTTCTCGCGGCGCGTCATAGCGCTGGTACCAGCCGAGGCTGGCACCAACGATCGGGAGGGGGGAACCTCTTCCCAGCCTCAGCCCGTGGCTGGTCAGAGACAGTCACGTCTACCAGGGTTACCAGCTGGTCGATGCGAGAGCGGCCTCTGGCCTGGCGAGAGTTACATGAGCGGCTCTCACCAGCTTCTGCTCCGTGCCACGGTCCTGGTGCCAAGCGAACTCTGGCGCCAAAATTTTGGCTATACACTCTCCCGCGGGAGATCGTATATTCGGAACTTCCCGTGAACGAGAGACAGAGCCGGAACCTGGCGTAGCGGCAGCGCCGCAAACACCAGGCAAGGAAGTACCAGTGGTAGTCGGTACGCCTCTGGTCCCCGTCTTCTTCTTCCTTGCGGAAGGGGAGACGGGCCCTGTTCCCTAAAGAGCAGGAGGACCGGCAGAAGAACGCCCCCGTCCCACGGGAGTGGAACGAGCCCTTAGAAGTTCCTGAAGGAGCCTTCTTAGGGGGAAACCCGGGTTACCAGCTGGTCGCTGCGAGAGCGGCCGCTGGCCTGGCGAGAGTCACCTGAGCGGCTCTCACCAGCCTTCTGCTCCGTGCCGCGGTCTTGGCGCCGAGTGAACTCTGGCGCCGAAACTTTGGCTGCACGGTCTCCCGAGGGAGAGCGTACACTCGGGATCTCTCGCGAACGAGAGACCGAGCCAGAACCTGGCGTAGCGGCATCGCCGCTAGCACCAGGCGAGGAAGTACCAGTGCTAACCGGTATTCCTCTGGTCCCCGTCTACCTCTTCCTTACGGAAGGGGAGACGGGCCCCACTCCCGAAGGAGCAGGAGGACCAGCAGAAGGAACCCCCGTCCCACCGGGGTGGGACGGACCCTTAGAAGTTCCCGAAGGAGACTTCTTAGGGGGGGAGGCAGCCTTCTTCTTCTTCGGCTTATGGGCCTTAATAGTCGAAGGGTAAGAGGCAGCAGCAGACGATAAAGACGAAGATGACACCTTCCTCTTCTTCCTCTTCCTCATCAGCTCACGCAGGACAGTCGTCAGGTCCTCCATCCAGGCCGGAGCCGGGGCTATTGCCAAAGCAACACGGCCCGACTGCACCTGTCCGGAAGGACCTGGGACTGGGGAAGACACACCATGGGCCGGACCAGCATGGACAGGCGCAGGAACCAGGAGCGACAGGTACAGCAACCAGCTCAGGAGCGGCAGGAACAGCGGCAGCGGTAGACCCAGAAGGGACAGCCAAGCCAGCAGCGGGAACCACATCAGCGGCAGGTATGGCAGGCCCAGCCATCGCCTCGTCGAATCATCGGCAGCCAGTGGGAACCTGGGTACTGGTGGCCGGTCCAGGGGCGAGCTGCTGGAACAGCGGAAGTCTGGGGCAGGCAATACGAAGAACACAGGCAGTGGCGGCATAACCCCCCTCGGTACGGCAGCGACCGGCCCTAGTAGCGGCAGATGGCTTCACCGACACAGCATGGGGGGAGTAGACCAGGCGGGGGGGAGCAGCATAAGCGGCAGTGGAGGTAGTAGTGGAGACCGCTCCATGGGTCATCGCCCCAGACCTTGCTAGATGCTGCAGCAGATCGTGGATGCTAGGCACGCCCTGCCGCCGCAGTGGTCCATACCTGTCCAAGGTCGTCTCCCACGGATGTAGCACCTGCGGTAGCACAGACAGATTAGTAAGAGGGGTTCCCTCACGCACGGGGGGGAGACATGCCTCACCCCGAACGCAAGGAAGACCCCAAATACAAGATACAACGAGGAAGCTGAGCGGGGGGCAGGAAAGAAGACGAAGAATCGGATACCAAGGGAGTCGCGGGAGAGCTTTCCGACGACTTCCTGGCAGACCTTCGCTTCCCCTACCCCCGCACAGCAGTGAAAAGTAATATGAAAATGAAACAGAATACTGCACTTGTGATTCACTTCATAGAACTTAAAGGGGGAAGGATCAATTCCCGGGTAAGAGCGGAAACTTGATCCAAAATTAAAATTGATGCAATTAAATAAATGAAAATAAATCGTAAGGATCAATTCCCGGGTAAGAGCGGAAATTGATCCAAAATTAAAATTGATGCAATTAAATAAATGAAAATGAAAAAGAATACTGCAATTGGAAATCCACTTTCATTGCATTTTATTCATACAAAATAAGAGGCTCGCACCGAGCGCAGTCACGCTCTCAGCAACGAACGCACAGGGCAAAAATATAATGAAAAGAGTACTTACATTTTTCAATTACACACTTTCGCCCAAAATACATGACTCGACTCGAGCGCGCCCGCCCTCGGCACCGAGACATAATTCAAGGGTATCAATTTCATGAAAAGAGCGGAAACCGCCGCATCTACGGCGATAGCTCCATGTTGGCTCATAATTAAGTAATGAAAATGAAAACAGTGTACATACAGTCTCATTTTCAAGTCAAACAAACCATTAGTAGAAAACACAATATAAACAAAGCATACGACGATGAAGCGGGCAGAGAGCGATGACGAACACGTCCTTCACACCCACGGCTGAAAGCAAAAGTAATTCTTCACCTCTCAGGCGCGCGGGCGCGCGCACTGTCGGATAAGCAGTTAACTACCGTTCTCCCCTTGTTCGAAGCTTACGACCGTTCCAGCTGCCGCTAGCTACTTCCTATTGTTAAAGGACCGAGGGTTTGTATTCGTGTCGGAACAATGGATGTTTATTAATGAGTAAGTCTTGAACTTTATCTAGTTTAAGTTCCATACCCTCACCAGAGCAGCTCCGGCCCTCCTTGAGGCTGATACTCATTAATAATTACCATTACAGAAGGTGCGCTGTCAGTTGCCGGGGTGCTCCGCCTCCCTTGGCGAGACCTTGGGGCACGAAGTGTGTCGCTCTCACGCGAACTGCTCCGTCCCCTTTGTAGCCGAGGAGGGACAGCTGCCGTATATGGTTTGGCACCCGGAGGCCTGTACCATCTGTTACGAGATGGTGATGCTCCTTATGAATGATCAGGTAAGCATCTTAACCACCCCCCCCCTTTTTTTAATGATGAAAATTGTAATAAACCATGTGACAATATTGTTCAACAAACTGGTTTCCTATGTCGGGAAGGTTAATTCCCCTTCCTCCCCAACAGACGGGTGAGGACGCCCGCCAGAGCGCCAAGACGGACCTGAAGCGCTGGGTCTCCGGGTATGGGAGAAACGCGCCATTGGGTCATCCCTACATCTTGGACGCCAGCCTGGGAACCCTTTTGTTCAAGGGGTCCCCTTCGGCGTCAGTCCAGCCACGTCTGGCGGCCCCAATCATCGCTGCCATCCAGACGACCAAGAGGATTTGATGGCGGATGTGGCTGCCATCAACATCCACACCAAACCTATGGCCCTGGGAGAGCAGGTAAGTGAGGCAGGTAGTCTCCTTAGCCCAATTCCTTCTTCTACCTCTTCTTTCCGGGGCTTCTCTAAGTCCACCCCCGCTTGGGACAGCTCACGGTCGGTTCGTCCCAAGGAAAAGTCTGTAAGACCGAAATCCCTGCCCAAGGGATCAAAGCCGACTCCGTCAGCGGCGATTGAGTCATCTCCGGCCGTCGACATCGTATGACAAGTCGCCTGCTGCCAAGGGTTCTCTCCCTTCAAAGGGATCGAGATCGAAGTTCGCAAAACCCTAGGCGACGGAGTCCGGCATAGACCACGAACTACTCGCTAACCTTCTATTGACGAAGGTTAGGGAGGCAGTAGACGAGAGGTTTGAGTCGTTGCGACGCGCCTCCGGATCTGAGGTCTCCGGCCAGTCAGTTTCTGACATAGTGGCCGAGCAGATCAAACCATTACAGGACATGATGACTGGTTTTCTCCACTCTGGATCTCCGGCGCTGGCTATGGCAGTGCCAGATGCTTCCAAGCTCCCACCCTTCCACAAAAGTAATCCATGGCGGCTTGCTATGCATGCCCCATACGTAGATGGGAAATTAACCTTGAAGGGTGCGGGACCCGGCCACTGGAGGACTTCGAGTTTTACCCGAAAGGTCTCCAGTTCCCATTCTCCGGGTTCGTCAGACTAGCGGAGCACGCGCTAGTTAGAGTGGACAAGGTCCCAAAGGAGACTGTGATCTTCCCGAGGGACCAAGCCCAAGCTGTCTGGGCACGCACCATGACCGAATGGGAGTGTGTTAACACCAGGTTAACGCCTCACAAAGGCTCATATACCATGTTCGTGACACCGGATCGAGTCCCGTCGCCCTGCACCGACAAGGTGATGGAGTTAACTCTCCAAGCCATAGCAGAGGGTAAACCTCTCCAGCTTTAAAGGATACAGAGGCTACCTCCCTTCTCCTCCCTGCCAGTAGAGAATTCTGGCACGAAGCTCCGGCCACGTTTACGGTAGGTAAACTGGATCCGGACTGTGCCTCAACCTTATTCTTCGACAGACTACCCAAGCTTCCGGAGAACTTACTAAAAACAGAATTTGAGGCTAGGTCGAGACTAGCAAGGTCTATCAACTCCGTTACCTCAATGGAGTTGGTAGCCACGACCTATAAAGACGAACAAGTATTCCAGGTCTTGACGAAAAGTCTATTACAGACTTACCAGTCAGACCTATATGACTTTGGTATACCTAGACGAGATTGCAGGAAATACGTCCTGGCGGAGGCTTCCATCAGGCATGAACCCAACAGGTTGATAAAGGCATCAATCTGGGGGGAAAACCTGTTCCCTCAAGAAAAAGTAGATAATGTCTTGAGGGAAGCATCTAGAGCCAACCAGAGCCTCTGAGTCCGGTGGGGACTTCCCTTCAAACGGAAGTTTAAAGCACCCGGACAGCAAGCTAGGGCAAAGAAGAGGCCGAGGAGGTACATGCCCTATAAGTCCTCTCGACCTCAGGCGGTTGTTCAGGCAGTCCCAATATCCCAAGTTGGGAAGCCCTCAACATCAAAGGCCCAGCCACAGCAGCAGTTTGTTCTGCTACAGACTCCGCCGGCCCAGCAACCCTCAACCTCCAGAGCCATCATGACCGCCTTTAACCCTGCCTATGAAGCTAGGGAATCTTTTCGTAGCTACAATAGGCATGCCGGTAGCAGTAGAGCCAGAGGCCACTCCTGGCTACGAAGCAGCTCAAGGGGTAGAGGCTTCCAAGGAGGGAGAGGGTACAAACCTGCAGCCAACCAGTGAGAGACCGCAGGTAGGAGGGAGATTATATCTCTTTCGAGACCATTGGACCTTCAGTCCATGGGCACACAGTATAATCTCCAAGGGCCTGAGGTGGAAATGGAAGGAAGGGCCTCCACCACCAATAAACTTCTTCCAGATCCCAACAGCGGACCTGGTAGAATATACCAAAGATCTCCTACAAAAGAAGGCCATAAAGAAAGTAAGGAGACTAAAATTCCAAGGACGTCTGTTCACTGTTCCAAAGAAGGACTCAGACAAAAGAAGAGTGATTCTGGACTTGTCAAGGCTCAATTCATACATTCTTTGGGACAAGTTCCATATGCTGACAGTCTCGCAGGTGTGGACCTTACTTCCCCGTGGGGCCGTCACCACCTCTATAGATCTTACAGACGCTTACTATCATGTTCCGACAGCAAGGAACTTCTCTCCATACCTAGGCTTCAGGCTAGGGAACAAAGCTTACTCATTCAGAGTCATGCCGTGCGGGCTCAACATTGCGCCCAGAATATTCACCAAGCTAGGAGAAACGATAGTCCAAGAACTGAGAACCAAGGGAATAATGTTGGTAGCCTACCTAGACGACTGGCTCATTTGGGCAGCCAGCATCGAGGAATGCTGCAGGTCTACAGCCAAAGTAATAGAACTCTCGGAGTTTCTGGGTTTTCAAATAAACAAGGAAAAATCACGGCTGGAACCGGCTTCTCACTTTCAATGGTTGGGAATCCAATGGGACCTAGAAAAACACAAGCTATCCTTTCCACCCAGGAAGGCCAAGGAGATAGCTGCGGCTACAAAACAGTTTCTCAGGAACAAAAAGGCCTCTCATCGTACCCAAGAGAGAATCCTCGGTTTACTACAGTTTGCATCAATAACGGACGTTCTACTAAGAGCCAGATTGAAGGATATCAATCATGTCTGGAGAAAGAGAGCCAACAACAATCTCGGAGACAAGATCTCAGCAATTACACCCATACTAGCAAAGAAGCTTCGCCCATGGACGAAGCACAAGAACCTAACCAGGGCAGTACTGTAATGGGAAAAATATTCCTTTAATTATTAGTGATTTATTTAGGAATTGATTCATCATCCTCCTCTAATATCTTTACTGTTGTAAAAATGATTGGAACTGTGAAATGTTTTCATTTTTGTTGTGGACACGAGTGTGGCAGTGTAGCCAGTCCCTTGTTTTGTTTATCTTTCACTTTGAGTATGGGAGCGCTGCCCTGAATCTTTCGTCTGCAATTTGGTAACACTAAAAGAACCATGTAAGAATCACGAATGCTCTCGAGTGTGAGGACGTCAAACTGTCCACCCTTTCATTCTTTGGCTATTTTACCAAATTAATAATGCAAATTATCATCAATCCCTTGCAAGGTAAGCTTTTAAAGTTGTAATATTACCATTAGTTCATTAGTAGGAACAGATCACAATCATGTAAGAACAGTAGCAGATGAAAATTCAAGTGCAGAGTTGCCTGCCCAGTCAGACATGTTGTAATGCCTTAACGAGGAAAATTTTCATTGTTGTGAAAGATACTTCACGTTCATTAGTTGTCATGAAATTTTGCTGTGTTATTTTGAGTTGTAACTTAGCGTTTGATGGGGTTATAAAACGTTAAAAAAAGTAGTTATAAGTTTTGTTTTGTATACAGTTTTTGCAAATACCAGTGCCAAAGGGTACCACAACATGACTGTCCTACAGGGCATCTTAGGGTTACCCCTACCTCTCTCATGGAACTTTCCACTGCCAATCGTGATCTTAGACTAGACTATACAGTAATTTAAGAAGGCCTACCCTAGACTAATCCTGTTTGAATGAGGAATTATGACTATTTTTGATAAATATAGTTAGGCTATATGTATATAAATTCATGGAAAACTTAATTACATAGGACTTAGCCTGTACCCTCATTAAGCTAACCTAACCTTGTGGCTTATTGTAACCTAGTCAAAAATCAGCCATGTAAACTTTGCATAGGCTATCCTTAACGATTTCTGAAGAAGCCTAGGCAAGACTATATCCTGTTAAAAGGCACCTTAGCCTAATTGTACCTCATTTTTAGTGTAAGTTTTCTCAGAAATCTTTCAGGTAACCTTACCCATTGACATATATTGTGCACAAATATCTAGTACTGTGTGGAGTAGGGTATCAAATGATTTACACCTTATTGTAAATTAATTGATTCTAGGGCTGCTCCACGTTTGATACTTATCCTATTATGAAGGAAAAGCAATTCCCATGATCTGTAGTTGATATATTTTTTTTGAAGTCTCTCAATATAAAGAATTATTTTTTGTTGTAGTTTTAAACTACTCACTTGTATTGTTTTCTGGAAATAAAAATTAAATAAAATGAATATTTCCAGGGATCTAGTCCAGAAATCTAGTCCAGGAGTTCTGAAGACTAGGTAAAGTAATCAAGTCCAGGAGACTAGGCCTGGGAGAAATTTGGCATGATGTAATGAGTAATAAAGAAACAAGCTGAATACCAGGAATTTTCTTCAATACCCCTAAAATGGAAATCAGCACTTCAACTGCCTCCCAGTGGGAAGATATCACCTGGCCTCATCAGTAGTAAGACCCATACACACAAGGAATATATGTAATAGCAGGTAGGACAGGCCTACCCTATTTTCCAGGCAGCGTAAACGTTAGTCTTCATACCCACCGTGTCAACTATGACACAGTACCATTCTCCGACCTGTGTCTCCAGGCAAGAAGACTGACAAAAGTGTATATGTATACTAATAGTATTCTTATTCTCGTATCTTAATGTCGTGTGAGGGAAATTCCTCCTGCGACAGTACCACTGCAATTCCCTCCGCCATCTTTGACAATTCATACAGACGCGTCACTGAGTGGCTGGGGGGGATACTCTCAGCACAAGAAGGTTCAAGGGATATGGTCGAATACGTTCCGCCAGTTCCATATCAATGTGCTAGAAGCTATGGCAGTTTTCCTAACCTTAAAATGACTAACTCCGGCCAGGAACAGCCATGTGAGGATAGTCTCAGACAGCCTAGTGGTGGTACATTGCATAAACAGGGGAGGTTCCAGGTCAAGCAAGCTGAATCACATGCTGATTGCAATATATGCTTTGGCAGCGAAGAGTCATTGGCACCTGTTAGCAACCCATCTGGCAGGAGTCAGGAATGTGATCGTGGACGCTCTTTCCAGGACTACTCCACTAGAATCAGAGTGGTCCCTGGACAAGAATTCATTCCAGTGGATTTACAATCAAATCCCGGGTCTTCAAGTGGACTTATTTGCAACAGAGTCCAACCACAAGCTACCATGCTATGTGGCTCCCAACCTGGACCCTCTAGCCTATGCCACAGATGCGATGTCCATAAATTGGAACAATTGGCAGAAGATTTATCTATTCCCTCTGGTGAATCTTCTGATGAAATTCTTGCACAAGCTACGATCCTTCACAGGACAAGTAGCATTAGTGGCCCCAATTGGCCGAAAAGCAACTGGTTTCCGCTCCTCCTAGAGCTGAAGCTCCAACCCAAACGGATCCCTCGCAAGGAACTGACACAGACAGTACAAACTCAAACTGTGTCAGCTTCCTCAAGAATTCTGAAAGCCCTAACCTTATGGACTTCATGAAGTTTGCAGCCCAAAAAGACGTGAGTATTGATCCATGTAACATTGTATTTATAGAATCAGATAAAAGAGATTCAACTCTCAGGCAAAATGACCACAAATCTGGCAATCTCGTTCTTTAGAACTCTATTTGAGAAAGGCCTAGCCGCCAGTACTATTACAACAATCAAGTCAGCTTTGAAGAAAATTTTTCAAGTCGGCTTCAATATTAATTTGTCGGATGCATACTTCTCCTCCATTCCGAGAGCATGTGCACGCCTAAGACCAACTGTCCGCCCACAAAAGGTCACTTGGTTCTTGAATGATGTACTTAGATTGGCCTCAGAGACTATTAATGAATCATGCTCATACATAACCCTCCTAAGAAAAACTTTATTCTTAATGGCTATGGCCTCAGGTGCCAGAATATCTGAACTTTCAGCTCTCTCAAGAAATCCAGACCACATAGATTTCCTCCCGTCAGGGGAAGTACTACTATCCCTAGACCGGAGCTTCCTGGCTAAGAATGAGGACCCACAGAATAGGTGGACTCCATGGAAAGTCATTCCTTTATCACAGGACACATCATTGTGCCCTGTCACTACCCTTAAATCCTTTTTAGCCAGAACCTCCGCAACATCGTCAGGTCCTCTTTTTATTAGAGAAAAGGGTGGCACAATCTCTGTTAAAGGTATTAGACAGCAAATACTATACTTTATTAAACAAGCCAACCTGGATTCCATCCCACATGTCCATGATATCCGGGCTGTGGCTACTTCCATTAATTATTTTCAAAATATGAATTTTGAGGATCTGAAGAAATATACGGGTTGGAAATCCCCAGTAGTTTTTAATAGCCACTATTTGAAAAATTTAGAAGCCCTCAAATTGCCAGCAATTGCTGCAGGGAGCATAGTCTCCCCTGAATAATAAATCCTATCAACCTTCTTCTGCCCCTTTCTCCTCCCTGATAGTCTCCTTTCTACCTGTCTCGGTCGTACTCTCCACTATACCTCCCTCCTCTGGGTTTAGAGGACTTGGGCGTCATCCTGCCACCTAATCTTGTACATAAAATATTTGGTTCTGGATTGTTTTTATAGACCGGACTGTACATATTCTGGATATGTGATAAATTCCTTACAGGATACCCTGTCAGTTATATGATATCTTTAAGCTATTACTAATTCTAAGTCATAAGTTTAAGTCTTAGCATAAGTAGTAAGTAAGTAAGCTTAAGTTTAATTAGATCTATTGTAATATGTTAAGTTAGTAAATTTAAGCTAAAATGAACCTCAGTTCTCATTAAACTCCTCCTTATAAGATTACTTGGTATCTAGTAGGCTTGGATGGGCATTCTCTGGTAACTTTTCACCGGCGAGCACAGGTTGACCCAGAAAAGGGATTTTGACGAAGGAAAAATCTATTTCTGGGGAGGTACCTGTGTCGCCCGGTGAACCCAGCCCTTCTAATTGACTTCCCTACCCTTACACCAATCCAAGCCAAAGTGTCTAAAAATTCAGGATTGCAGGTGGCGCTTAGGTCGGATAGTGACAATAGTAGCGAGAGGAAGTAGTATCCGTTGGGTCGGCTCTCCCCATGAGAGGGATTTATGAAAGGAAACCTCTAATTGGCCGGAGACCTGTGAATAGTGGCTTCCACTCGCCTTGTACTTCATACCTGATGCCCTTAGGGTGCTCGCGCGAGGGTAGTAACCTCAGCATACCATGCTAGCTTTTTTCTCTGGTATATTTAGAACCTATTTATACTAGAAAAGTAGATAGCAGGATCCTTTTCACCGGGCGACACAGGTCTCTCCCCAGAAATAGATATTTCCTTCATCAAAATCCCTTTATTTTTCATCTCATTGTGAACTTCCTTTTAGAATACGTACCTAGAATGAGTTGCACTGCAATCCTGAGAAAATTTTCATCTGCTTGATGTATTTCATGAAGATTTTCCCTCATAGTATGGACTAGCCATATATCCTTTTTTCTGAGACTTCAAACTCAAGAGCATGCATTTTTTTTCCAATAAATAATCTAACCATGCAAGAATTCTGCTGACTGGCAATACCTTGCTTTCAGTTATATCATAATCAGAAGTGCTTTGGTCTCCTGTAGCCTGGGATGATGGAATTAAGACACTGTTACTGGTTTCACGTGGCTGACATACATAGTCTCCACGTCGATTAACGCATTCTTCCAGAAGTGAGCAGTCATGACTTCCTTCTAAACACTCATCAATATCTTGTTTGCAAAGCATGAAAAATTGATTTCAATACAATACAACAATGAGGAACCTCCAAACAGCAACTTCATGAAATTTAGTACCACAAACATTAGTATAAACTCCAAATAAACAATTTTGTCAATTAATCATCACTGTACATCTACTGTATTTTGTATATACTGTACATTGTTATTTCAAAATAATACAATTATGGTACATACATAAGTAAGAGCATGCAGCAGACTGTTGTTATTAATACACAATTAAAATACTACCCAAATTTTTTGCCCTTCATGAAGGCATAATTAACTGTTGCCAAATCTTTTTGATTATTAAAAATGGTATTTATTTGATTATCTGAGAAACAAATAGTTAATGAAAATCAGATTCTATAAGTTACCTGGCAATATGCAGTTTAACTGACGTACAGTGGAACATACCAAGGTGTGGGTAATGAAAAGAATCAACCTTCCTTATGTGCAAAACAATACAAGACAGACATTAACTTCCTTGACTCTTATGGATACATTGGATACACTTCAAAAATATAATTTTAATGCTTGTAATGAGAACATATTACCAAGACACTAAGACTGAGAAAATAAATATGTAGCAACCAGATTTATATCACATGACACTTTAGGATCTTCCTTTATTTTCTGACAATACTCATCCTTCATTTCATGTTATTATTGGAAAAGTTGTTGCCTCTACAACTCTTCTTTTCACTCTTGATTTTGAAAGTTATTAACTTTTATGCTTTTCTTTTTGGTATCACTGAGTTAACTTGGTTGCGGTTTGCAGCCTATTACAACAAGAAAAAAAAACATTTTCCTAATGTTCAAGGTTTTGGGAAAAATATTAATTACCTTATCATGTCAAATATATGGAATTTTCAATGAGAAAATAAGACCCCAGAGTACAATTTACACATAATTATTCATTGCTATATCAATAAAAAATAAAGGAAAATGCCTGAAGTTTCAGTCTATAATTAAATTTACGGATTTTTTCTCCCTTGCTAGAAGCTCTTGGTTGGAAGGCTGCACCTGCCCATAGGCATGTACACTTTGTTTACAGCAATGATGCAATCTGAAACAGTTTTTTCATTAAAACTCTGTTAATCAAAAGCTAATGAAAAAACCTCAGGCTGGCAATGGAAACATAAGTTGGGTTGCTACTGAAGTCTCACAGAGAAATCATACACATTATAAAAGAAGAAAAATCTACATGAAGCCAAGATTAAAGAAATGTAATGAATGATAAATGTATTCTGTATGAAGATATGACAAGGTAATTATCTGGTAATCATTAAAACAAAAATATAGGAATTCTAGTGAACTTTCAACAATCAAATGACACACAAAGAGAGAGCTAGCCACTTGGACCCAAAGGGACTATAAGCACAAAATCCTGGTTCCAGTATTCCTTTCATGATTCTGTATTGTATCCCACTGAATTCTCCATTTCACATTTCACCCTTTCCAAGGTTTATACGTACATTTAAAAAAAATAATAAGGATTACCAGAATTTTCCTACATTTCATTTCTTATTCACAGAACCACATCTCCATCTGTTCTTGCCAGAAGCAGTCAACCTTTCTTCCTCCTTTGGAAATTGGTTTCTGGAATTCACAAAGGCACAAATATGTACAGCTATTTTAAAAGTACGTAATTGGTTTGTGCTAGATAATGTCAAACACTATTTTCTGTATTTTCCTTTTATGTTAGTTAATGCATTTGCAAATAATTAGACATCTCTGCATTTAAACCTCCCAAAATTAATAAACAAAAAGATTTAGCTTAACAGGTACAGATATTTTGGAGCCTTGTTATTATCGTGCACTTAAAACCTGTAAGAAACTGACCAATACAAACACGAGCTGTCCTATTGAAGGTGAACCCTGGATGGCATGTTTGTGTGACGACTCCTTTAGTGTGGCATTGGTACGATCCTAAAGTGTTGATGCATTCCTGGCTTTCTTCACAGTCATCAAGGTTTTCCAGACATTCATCAATGTCTTCAGTGAGAGGATGATGGGAGGAGGAGCTTCAGGTAATGTAAAAGATGCAGATATACACACAAGAGACAAAAATCATCAATTCTCTTTTGAGGAAGCACCATGAAAAAGTTCTATCAGTCTCTCCAAAAGATCTAATTCTTTCTTACAACTATCTACATTCACTTGCCTTAAAATAAATACGAGCCTGCTGTACACTACTTCATGTGATAACTATAACTACAATATATGAACTACAGAAATCTAACTGGTAACAATCACAGATTTATATGTATAGTATCAGACATTATTGACAATTTTCATACATCTGCTTCATCCAAAAACTAAATTTCTTTAAAACATTAAAAAAAACACTTAAGTAGTCTTGAGCCTGAAAATGGTATCACTACCATTCACATATCTAAAGTACTAAGAACGCCAAGGCAATTGGAACTTTACATTACTAATGACACAACTGAAGAACAAGGCTACTCCATGAAAGTAAAAGAACTTATTTATTCTAAATTAGAGCCCTAGTATATATATGCTAAATATCCGATGTTTTGTCAAGACATATTCCCATTAACATATTTCTCTAAACACTGAGCTGCAGATAAGTATCAGATTTTAAGATAACAAGTCTATATTTCTATGTGTCACAAACAAGCTGTTGGATATTTACCTTTCCTCAGCTCCAGAAGATTGAAAAACAAAAATATGAGACATGCTCCCTATTAAAGATAATAATCCAATAACGTAAAATGAAAATTACTATAAAATTACGAGGACAAATAAGAATTATAGCACCTACCCACACATGAACGCTGCTCTTCATTAAATCTGTACCCAAAGTCACATGCAGGCTGGCGATCAATGCATCGGTAGCTCCCAACAGAATTTATGCAAGTTTGAGTTGCTTGCTCACAAGAAAAGCTATCTTCTGCACATTCATCAATATCTGGAAATAAAGTTTATTTTTTAAAACCTATTCAAATATCATCTGCAATGATTTACTCCAGATTTCAAAAGAAAGGATTTCACTAACTATATCATATCCAACAAGTAATTAAAAAATTATTTCATTTTAAATTATGCAAAATCCTGGTATGGCAACCTTTAACAAAAACTTTAATCACTTATATATTAATGCAAATTCTAGCAAAGCCACATACCATATTTCATAATGCAAAGCAAAATTTTAATGAAAACAGACACATAACATACTGATGCAATCTTTCATAAAATACATAAATATCTCTAAGTGAAAATTGCTCATTCTGGTGTATAACATGAAAAAATGCAGCATTCATTCAGTGAAAACTTCACTGAATGAATGAGAAAATATTGTTTTCTTATATATACTATGTATAAATGCACAATAATTTTTCATTATCTACCAGGGATCCAACTGAAACTTACCCATTTCTATGTGATTGTCATCTGCTGAGACAAATGCCCATTTTACAAAAAAACATTAGTAGACTAAATCAGAACTAACTTTAAGAATGTTATCCCTTACCTCCATTTCATGTAATTCTCGCTTTGGTCTTAAAAGCATTCTAGTGAAAAAGTCACAGAAACTAGTTGCAAATATAAAGTTCAACAGATATGAAACATAAAGGAAAACTACAATGCCCCACAAGCAATACATAGAGGTTCCCTACATGTAGGTAATTTCAATCAACAAAATATTTCAAGTGAAAAATTCTGAAGCAATGATTGTTTTAGTTATACAATTTACATAAATATCTTCCAGTTATTCTCACCTGAGATGGTACTTAAAACAACAAAATTAAAGACAAAAACATACTTATACTTGTATATGTTTTGCAGAACTGCTACCATAACTAGTTCACCTTTGTTGATTCTGAAAATTTGCTATCAAGATATACAATTAGATGAGCAGCTGTTATCATAAAATTAGATGAACAGCTATTAATATGCAGTTAAAGGGGATACTTAATAACAATTCTTTGATTGATAGTTGCAATTTCCAGTGATTGAGTAGCTATCTAATTACTTTTGCCTGTAATGTAATCCTTGCAATAATAAAACGATAAATTCTACCAAGAAGTAGTAAAACTATTTCAAGTAAAGAATACTATAATGTTATTCATATCATAGCCATACAAACAAAGTACAGTATTAAAGTAAGAATGTACTACTCTGTTTTCCATACCCTCACATCGTCTGCTTGGTGCATTGTACCTAAATCCTTTTGTACATGTGGATGAGGAACCCCGGCATGAATATCTCCCATAGTAATTAATGCAACGTTCTCCACCTTTGCAGTCATCTGTTCCTTCTGCACATTCATCTACATCTGTTCAGTTATTGGAAGAAATCTATGTTACAGTCAAAATTTGTTTACTAAATGTAACATCCAAAATTACATTGTATACTTACCCATCACTGTAAATATATAACCATTTTAAATTACTTAAAACTTTATGGACAATACTGAAATTTCCCATTGCTCTTCAATTTTGTACATTTATAGATGATATAATATCATTAAAAATTAGTAAAATGATCAGTAGTTCAACAATACTACATACTATATACAGTATATGAAGACATCATGAAGCCTCATGAGGTGGCAATTGTTTTTATTTTACCATATTTGTTATTTTAACGTTAGTTATGGGATATTTGTGCAGTAAGTCCCACCTATAAAAGGAGCGTCAACTGATCAGTCATGTGGGTGGACTCTCAGAAACTTGCCATCATAGAAGCTTCTTCAAAATGAAGGAATTAAGCAACAGTCCAACTAGGTTGTTGTAATCATTAAGGGATCAGTTAGAACTGGAAGATGGTTAGTTAGGAAACTGAATGCCAATTATTATGTTGTTAGGAAAAATAGAATACCACTTGAATGATTCTATTTAGATCCCAAAAAGCTTGAAATATCCAGCCAGAAAAACATTGCGTAGTATACTCTATTCCAGCAGTAATGATAAGTTACAAGAACTGAAGCATATTAAATTAACTTTATGAATTCTGTAGATGCCATGCCATATTAGATAATATACTGTATATTTTTTTGAACAAGTAAAAAATAACACCAGGCATTGTCAATTCTCAGAATCAGTATGTCACTAAGTTTTAACCATAGTACAAAGCAAATAAATTGTGGCTGATGAATACTACAGATAAAGTTAATCAGTATTCCAAGTTTTCAGCCTCTCATATAAGTGACTAATCTGTTCCAGATCTTTATTTAAACTGGCAAATACTGTACTCCATTTAGCATTAGAATTATGTGAAGAACCATATTAAAGAACTGCATCAATTACATATGGTTATATTTTAGGGCCTTATTTGATCCATCATTTTCCTGTGTATCCTGGATGTTATGAAACACTGTTTGGAGTCAAGATACAGCAGCTAAAAAAGGGCTTAAATATGAACTTCAAGAACATTTCAACTTACTTACCAACACACCTCAAAGATTCAGGATCTCTTGTAAATCCCTCTGGACAATCAGGTACAGAACGACACCTAAAACTTCCTTGAATATTGATGCACTCCTCTTTTGGTACTTTGCAGTTGTGCTCTCCAGTTTCACATTCATTTATATCTAAAAGAAATTAACAATCACTAAAATTCACATAAAATGTAATACCCATAACTGGACAAAATATTCAGATGAATTCTTCCTTGACTAAACATCCCATATCTTTTGTTGCCAGATGATATTTACAGGTAGTAGTACACATGATACAGCATAATCACAACGCTCAAGCTCAGACCTCTCTCAAATATTTTTATATAACGTAAGTTTCCTCATATTTAGAATCAATATCCTATATCATAGTCCTGAGTGATTTACATTTTCATCATAATACCATTCACCACCTATGAGGATACCCTTGAATTAAGACTGACTCCACAGCATTGTGATATCCCAGTAGCATTCTCCTCTTCAGTACCCTTTGTTGACTTGTCCAGTACGCCCAAATTTATTCACTTCTTATTTCATTTTCACCAATATTGGTTCTTGGGCTTTGTGATAATTCATTGATTCTACTACTTATTGTTCCTACATTTATTTCTATCCATTCTGTGTAGTACCGACTTTCCTCAAAGAAGGAATGGAATACAGTACAAAAGTTGAGATACACTTTTTGCATACCAAAACTAAGAAACTTAGGTCTTTACTGCCCTATCTGCAAACATTGTACGCACGAGTGAAATTATGCATTCCGTTCTGTACATGACTGAGTGATTCTATATGTAATCTTTTAATATTCAGCACTTCACACTGAAGAATGGACATTCAACAAATACAGTACTAATTTTTACAGTACAGTACATATACCCAAAAAGCTTAATAACTCAGTTTAGCGACATTTCTGTTGTACTTTCTTTCAAACTAAACCAGTAGAATATTACCTCTGCATCGTCCCACTATGTCTTTCTGATACCCATCTGAACAGTCAACTTTACGGCATCGATAGCTTCCTCTAATATTAACACAGCGTTCTTCTGCAGTGCATGGATTCTCTTCACATTCATCAATATCTTATAAAGAAAAAGGATAACAATAATTATTATTTTATTTCCAAATTAATATGATAAGTTAAGAAAAAACACTCAAGAGTTGCAACAAATATTCCAGGTTAGGAAGTGGGAGTTTGTTGCAGCCTAACCTTTCTTTTCTCTTAATATTTCTAAAGGTTAAGTCATATGAAAAGTATAATTTTCTCCTGACAGAACAAAGGATATTTTTTTTATAGAATAAATGATATAGCCTATGTATGACTAGTTATGTTATTTTAAATAACACAGTTGCAATGTTTACATTCTAAGAGGCATTCATATTCTGTATTATTGTATTTGGATTCAGATTTACATTCCTGCATAAAATATTGAGACTAATTTGTTCTTTTATTTTTTTATATTAGAACTAATGATAACCACCTCTAAAGCTTGATTTAAAAAACATTACACTCATAGATGGTCATTTGTAAAACAAAGAAGGTGCTTTAAATAAAGTGAACTAATTAGGTACATGGTATGAATTATATAAATATATATTACTGTAATTATATGGAAGGCAAACAAACATGCAATAATGGATGGCAATATACAGCTCAAAGCATCTGATAACAAGAGTATTATTAAAATCATGACATTTACAAATACTTACATATGTAATATTATAGTAAGCTGACTTTGCATTAACTACAAAAATACTGTATATGTAAGTGTTTACATAATAAAAATATGGAATGTTAGTCCATATATATAAAAGACTAAAACTAAAGAGGTCAACCAGATTGCTTGCAGGAATGTGATCAGACTAGAGACGCTAAAGATGACGTATACAATAAAAGTAGGCCAAGATAACATGCCGTCACCTGTAGTCATTCATTTGTTTATAAACTCTAGTCCAAGCTCCCTGCTTGAGACAACTACCGCGACCTATAATTCAAACGGCCTACGTGATCTGTAGCGTGTCTCATTTTGATTGTGTGTTCGTATGTAACTATGTCATCTGATTGTATGTTCATATGTTCGAGCTACTGTCTGTTCCTTTATGACTGGTAACCGAGATGGTAGTAAGGCAGAATAGAGTTAGCTATCGTCATTAGAAGACCTGTACCTCTTTACCTAAGCTTTATCATGTAGAGAGAATAGAATTAGCCATCATCATTGGCAGAAGCGATCAAGCTATCGTCATTAGAAGACTTGTACAATCATACCTGATCTTCACCATGTAAATTCAGAGAATATGAGTATTTTTGTACTTCGTGGTTTCTACTAGAACCTCACCTTATAACCGAATCATCATGAGTTTAACACATCGTCGTCATAACCAAGAAGATAATACCGACTTCGTAAGTGATCTACAAACCCCAAGACACTCCATTGAATATGGAAGTGCAATACCAACCGACTTAGCGTAAGATTATCGCAAGTCTAACATTACCTCATAGGGCGCCTTATTATACAAGGCAACAGCCCTAAAATATACAGCTCACCTTCACACTGCTTAGTATTAGGATCTCTCTTGAAACCTGTACGGCATGCTATCAATGTACGGCACCTGTATGAACCTTGAGTGTTCATGCATTGTTCTTCAGTACTACATGGGGATGACTCGCATTCATCTATATCTGAAAAATAGTGAAATATTCCAGTCATACAAAAAGTAAAAAAAAAAAATCAATAAAAAGACATTTACAGTTATCAGCCTGTAATATAGTAGTATTATACGTAATTATTTCCACTGATAAAAACAAGTTTGGTATGGTCAAATAACTGATAATCTTCAAAATTTTGTTAAAATACACAATTACACAATATGACATGATATATTGCAAGAATATTTTTATAAAGTATTAAAAATTTTGTGGATTTCAACTTCTGATAGATTACCCTCAGCTTTCTTTATCCATAATATTATAACTTTCTATGAAATGGTAATACCTTATCTGAATTCTGCAAACATTTTGAAAAAATAATCTTCATATTCTTTCATTAAAAACAGTTGTTAAAATCGTAAAGTATATTAAAAAGGACAAATTTCCCAAACACCACACCAGCACAACACTTTAACCATGTATACAGTAATACAGTATGTAGTCTCAATATTAGTACTGTAGGTAAATACTTCAATTTCTTACCAATACAGTGATCTGAATCATCGACCTTGTGATAACCTGGGGAACAAGCCTTGGAATGACAGCGATGACTCCCAAGGGTATTTATGCACTCCTCAATGCCAAAATGACAGTTATCTAAACCCTCCTCACATTCATTGATATCTGGTAGAATAAAATTAATAAAAAGTAAATTGTATGCAATTTACCATTCAAATTGATTCCTTTATTTTCATACCATAATCTGCAATTAACACATATCAATTAACATATTAAGTTTTTCACATTTATATGAAATCCAGCCAAGGATTTATTTTACCTTCACAGACTCTTGTTGCAGGATCTCTGCGGTATCCAGTTTCACAAGGGAGCCATACGCATAAAAAGGAACCAAATGTATTTTGGCATCGTTGTTCCTTTTCACACACAGATTCTATACATTCATCAATATCTGTAAATAAAAAAAAGTCAACTAATCCTTAAAATACAGAAAGTAGGAACATACATGAATTCATTTCTATTTTCTGGGTTCGACCTGTGTCTGCCGGTGAAAAGTTCCTGTAGCTCACTTTTCTAAGTATAAATAGATCCTAAATATATCAGAGAAAAAGCTAGCATGGTATGCTGAAGTTACTACCCTCAGCTCGAACACCCCAAGGGCGTCGGTATAAGCACTAGGGCGAGTGGAAGCCACTACTCACAGGTCTTCTGCCAATTAGAGGATTCCTCTTCAAAGTCCCTCCCACGGCAAGAGCCATTACAAAGGCTACTCCCCTTACCTTCCGCTCGCTCTCGCTACTACTACTACCCGCCCGCCATCTTCATTCCTGTAATTAGCCTTTGTGAGTGCACATGCGTCTCATCAGCTCCCTTAGTGCCTTATTTAGAACCAATGGTGTCTTCTGTGGAACTTCCTCCTTCATCTAAGTTGAGTATTCCAATTGGTGTTTTCGTAATTTGTATCGTTACGATGCATTCCATTTGTTGCCTTCGGCCCCTTAGAAAACGTTTTGGGGCACCGCTAGTTCATCTGCCATTTTGGATGCATCATCAGACACGTGTGTTGTTATTACTGGTTATATTTCATTACGTTTATCAGTGATGTTTTTTCGTATCACGTACTTAATTATTTAGCCGACTGAGTTCGGATTGGTTCGGAAGGAATGTCTAACACACTCATGACGTCCTCTAGGGTTTTTTAAAGATTAATTTATATTCTAGCCTCTGGCTTCCCCCCAGCTTCTCAAGAGCGTGTTCGTGCCTCTCTGTGCGTAATTTTATCACATATTGTATATGTAATTTTGTTAGGCTACTAGTAGCCTAATGTATTTATCATTGGAGAGGAGAGAGTCCTCTCTCTCTCTCTCTCCCAATGTGAGACATGCATGCATTATTGATTAATGCGAACCCGATAGGTACTTGATTTTATACACGTTGATGATTTTCATATCACTGAGAGGTTGGAAGAGTTGCTTCCTTCCCTGGCTTACCCGACCAAGCCTAGGCTAGGTTTTGGAAGGTAGGCCAGGTGCCCCTACCCCTATACCCCTTATGCCTCTCCCCTTGTCTGTGCTACGGTGCTAGCGGGGAGGATATCAAGGACAGAGAGTCTCTCTCTTATCATATTGTTGGACCTATCCTCCCTACCTGTCCAGGTCGAAAAATTCAAATTTGGAAGGTTTGGTTGAGGGCCACCGTCCACACCATGACGTCCTTGGAGGTTATCTGACCGTTTCCGTAGTGATCTCAGAGGGTTAGACTAGATCCATACAGGGTATTCTCCTTACACCTTATGTTCCTCTTGCAACTCTTCCATGATGCCTCATTATTGTATTGCTTGTAAATTGAGTGGTCTGGTATGTACATCGTCCTGGCCTAGCCTCCTTTAGTATAACCTTTAGTGGTAGGCCATGACCTCCCGTTTGAGAGTGATCACCGATCGGTCGCTGTACCAATCACGACGGGCCAGAGGCCCAGTCGGCCTATTACCCCTGTAGTAGTAGGCTACACAGCCTTCAGTAGGTGTCTATCTCTGATCGGGTTGGTGGCCAGGCGATCACGACCGACCACTCCACATACATACCCCCCCAACCCCTCAACCCCCTTCCCCACTCCCTAGCTTGGCTCTGCCTGACGCTGGCTTATAGCTGGCGATTCTAGTAGTCTTATCGATGAACGGCCGCTCGAGCTTTTTCGCTTACGTGGGGAAGAGAGGGGTTGGAGTGGTGGGGTTACTGGTATTATATGTAATCAACTTATGTCTCCGAGTGGATAGCTCCGCCGGCTTAACAGTGGTCTAGTATCGCACCAGCCAGTGGACATCGCACCGGATTGTACATTTATACTGCTCAGCCACTCAGTGGTCTCTTCTCCCAGTTGTCCTCCCCCGGCCATGGATTCGGGCTGGGAGTTACGCTCCCCCTCTAGATGTGTTCAGGTTCAGGTAGAGGAATTACCTTCCCCTGATCCGCTTGCTTCAGCCCGTTTCCGCCGGCATTACTAATGACAATGAGAGATGAGACTTTGAGTAGACTAAGCTTTGGGGATTACTCTGTAGATATCTCCGGACCTTTAAGGTTCCGACGGAGTGTGACTCACCCTCAAACCTGCCGCCGGAGTTATTGTACTAAGTTGCCACAGCTCAGTTTCCGTTCTCTCGTGTCGTTCCCCATTCCGGTGGGGACAGTGGATGGGTCAGGTATTCGACTACGATAATTCATAGCCTTCTGATTCAGCCGACTGTAATAGAGATAGGTCCATCCTCTTCTCCAGTCCGGCGGGTCTCAGACCCCACATACTGGACATACATCTACCTTCCGGAGGACGGAATCAGGAGCAGGCAAATACACCCAGAGATTTTCTTTTATTCATTCAGTGAGTTGAAATCATTTAGTGAGTAAGTCTTGAACCAATATCTAGGATAAGGTGCATGCTCTCGCTGGAGTTAACAACGGCGTTTTGTGCTAATACTCATAGAAAATTTTCAACTTACAGATGGTCCATTGCCAAGGGGTAGGGTGCTCCGCTACCCCTGGCAAGCCCTACGGCCATGTAGTCTGCCGGTCGCATGCTAACCGCACCGTGCAACTTGAGCACTACATGGTCTGGCACCCGGACACGTGCACCGTCTGCTATGAAAGTATCTATTCTCTCTGATGAGAAAGTAAGTATCCTTACTGCGTCATTTGCATCGAATTTCTGTTACAATAACTTAAGAAGTTTCTTATAGATACTATTCCCCGAGTGGAATGTTAATTCGATTTCCTCTCTTACAGGCTTCCTTGGCCCTCCGGCATGAGGCAAGGGTGGCGCTTAGGGGTTGGGTGGCAGGTTTTGGGAAGAATGCAGTGGCGGGACAGCCTTACGTCCTGTCTGAAGATCTGTGCTCCCTTCTGTACCCGGGGCCCACGGCTTCGACGGCTGTTCCGGCGCATATTGCCAACCCCATCATCAAGTCCATCCGACTGGCGACACTACCCATCCCGGAGGGATGCTTGGGAAGGATCGCTTTCGGTCATTCCCAAGCTTAAATCAGTAAGACCGAAATCCCTTCCAAAGGGATCGAAACCGACTCCGTCAGCTGCGACTAAGTCGTCGTCGACCCCGGAGCCGTCTACTTCTGCTGCCAAGTCGCCTACTCTTAAGGCTTCTCCCCCTCCTAAGGGGTCGAGAGACAAATCCTCCAAATCCAAGACGACGGAGTCCGGATTTGACCAGGAGGCCTTCGCTAACCTTCTAATGTCGAAGGTTAGGGAAGTGGTTGACGAGAGGCTTGAGTCGATACAACTCGCCTCGGGCTCCAAAGCCCATTCCCCGGATTTGTCAGACTAGCAGAACATGCGCTAGTCAGGGTAGTCAAGGTCCTGAAGGAGACAGTGATCTTCCCTAGGGACCAAGCTCAAGCTGTTTGGGTTCGCACCCTCTCTGACTGGGGTTGCGTTAACACCAAACTGACACCCCATAAAGGTAGCTTTACAATGTTTTTAACCCCAAACGGAGTTCTGTCGCCCTGTACATTCAAGGTGGCGGAACTAACTATGCAAGTGGCGGCGGAGGATAAGCCCTTACCAGCGCTAAAAGAGACAGAGGCTACCTCTCTACTCTTCCCCGCAGATGTACAGTTCTGGAATGACGCTCCAGCTACGTTTACGGCAGGTAAACTCGATCCGGATTGAGCTTCCACCCTATTTACCAAGAAGCTACCTAGGATTCCGGACCACTTGGTCAAAGTGGAATTCGAGGCAAGTACCAGATGAGGAAGGTCTATCAACTCCGTCACTGCGGCGGAGTTGGTAGCATCAACCTACACTGAAGAACAGTTGTTCCGGGTCCTTACGAAAGCTCTGTTACAGACTTTCCAAACGGACCTGTACGATTTCGTTATGGCAAGACGAGCATGCAGGAAGTATGTCCTGGTGAGTGCCTCTATAAGGCACGAGCCTAATAGACTCATAAAGTCCTCAATATGGGGCGAAAATCTGTTTCCGAAAGACGAGGTTAACAACGTCTTTCATGAGGCAGCCAGAGCCAACCAGAGTCTTCGGGTCCGTTGGGGACTTCCTTCCAAAAGGAAGTTTGATGGCCCCGGACACCAATCCAGACCCAAGAAGAGGCCAAGGAGATTTCATCCTTACCAGGCCTCCCATCCTCAGGCGGTAGTGCAAGCAGTTCCGGTCTCTCAGGTCGGTAAGCCTTCAACATCTAGGGCTCAACCGCAACAGCAGTTTGTTCTAGTACAAACTTCGCCGGCTCAGCAGCCTTCGATCTCGACAGCCATAGTGACCTCCCCAGCCTTCAACCACTCCTACGAGTCGCGAGACGCATTTCACGGCCACAATAGGTATGCCAGAAGTAGCAGGGCCAGAGGTGGCTCCCAGCTACAAGGAGGACCAAGAGGTAGAGGCTTCCGTGGAGGCAGAGGTAGCAGACCTGCAGCCAGCCAGTGAGAGCCCGCAGGTGGGAGGGAGATTATATCTCTTCCGGGACCATTGGACCTTCAGTCCATGGGCCCACAGTATAGTCTCAAAAGGTCTGGGGTGGAAATGGGAGAAAGGGCCCCCTCCACCAATCAGTTTTACCAGATTCCAACGGCGGACCTTATAGACTATACCAAAGATCTGCAGAAGAAGGCTATAAAGAAAGTAAAACGCCTAAAGTTTCAAGGACGTCTGTTCAGTGTCCCAAAGAAGGGCTCGGACAAATGAAGAGTGATTCTGGACTTGTCCCGTCTCAACTCATACATTCAATGCGACAGATTACGCATGCTGACCGTCTCGCAGGTGCGGACCTTACTTCCCCGTGGGGCCGTCACCACCTCTTTAGATCTTACAGACGCTTACTATTATGTTCCGATAGCAAGGAACTTCTCTCCGTACCTAGGCTTCAAGCTAGGAAAGCAGGCTTACTCATTCAGTCATGCCGTTCGGACTCAACATTGCTCCCAGGGTATTCACCAAATTAGGAGAGACGATAGTTCAAGAGCTAAGAACTCAAGGGGTAATGTTAGTAGCCTATCTAAACGACTGACTCATTTGGGCAGCCAGTGTCGACGAGTGTCGCAAAGCAACAGCCAAGGTGATAAAATTCTTGGAATTTCTGGGTTTCCAGGTAAACAAGGAAAAATCTCGGCTCGTTCCAGCTTCCCACTTCCAATGGCTAGGAATCCAATGGGACCTAAACAAGCACAAACTATCTCTCCCACCCAAGAAGGTCAAGGAGATAGCGACGGCTACGAAACAGTTCCTCAAGAACAAAAAGGCTTCTCGGCGTGCCCAAGAGAGAATCCTAGGTTCGCTACAGTTTGCGTCGGTGACGGACGTCCTATTGAAAGCCAGATTGAAGGATATCAATTGAGTCTGGAGGAAGAGAGCCAACATCAATCTCAGGGACAAGATCTCTGTAATTTCACCCATTTTAACAAAAAGGCTCCGTCTATGGCCGGAACCTGGCCAAGTCAGTACCACTGCAATTCCCTCTTGCCGTCTCTTAACTATCCACACGGATGCATCTCTGAGCGGCTGGGGAGGCTACTTGCAACACAAGAAAGTCCATGGAACGTGGTCGGATATGTTCCGCCAGTTCCACATCAATATTCTAGAAGCGATGGCAGTTTTCCTGACCCTAAAGCGACTGACTCCGGCCAGAAACAGTCATATAAGGTTAGTCTCGGACAGTTCAGTAATAGTTCACTGCATAAACAGAGGAGGCTCCAGGTCAAGCAAACTAAATCACGTAAAGATTGCGATATTTTCGTTGGCAGCGAAAAATCATTGGCACCTGTCAGAAACTCACCTGGCAGGAGTAAAGAATGTTATCGCAGACGCACTTTCCAGGACAACTCCGCTGGAGTCGGAGTGGTCCCTGGACAGGAAGTCGTTCCGGTGGATTTGCAATCAAATCCTGGACCTTCAAGTAGGCCTATTCGCCACAGAATCCAATCACAAACTACCATGTTACGTGGCACCCAACCTGGACCCTCTAGCTTACGCCACAGATGCGATGTCCATAAATTGGAACAATTGGCAGAAGATTTACCTATTTCCAACGGTGAATATTCTGATGAAGGTCCTGCACAAACTAAGATCTTTCACGGGACAGGTAGCATTAGTGGCACCCAACTGGCCAAAGAGCAACTGGTTTCCGCTTCTTCTAGAACCGAATCTCTGGCCCAAACGGATCCCCCGTCCAGAACTGACACAGGTAGTACAAACCCAGACTGTGTCAGCTTCCTCAAGAATTCTGAGTGCCCTAACTTTATGGGCTTCATGAAGTTTGCTGCCCAAAAGGACGCTAGTATTGATCCACTAAACATCTTATTCATAGAATCAGATAAAAGAGAATCAATGCTCAGGCAGTATGTTTCAGCAGTGAAGAAATTGGCCATTTTTCTAAAAAATTCAGGTGCTCAAGATATGACAACAAATCTGGCAATTTCGTTCTTTAGAACTCTATTTGAGAAAGGCCTAGCCGCTAGTACCATTACTACGATCAAATCGGCCTTAAGGAAGATTTTTCAGCTTGGCTTTAATATTAACTTGTCAGATTCATACTTCTCTTCGATTCCAAGAGCATGTGCCCGTCTGAGACCAATAGACTGCCCTCATACGGTCTCATGGATTTTGAATGACGTACTTAAATTAGCCTCGGACACTGATAATGAGTCATGCTCTTATATAACCCTTCTCAGAAAAACCTTATTCTTAATGGCCCTGGCTTCAGGAGCCAGAACATCTGAACTCTCGGCTCTCTCTAGAAATCCAGATCATGTTGAATTCCTCCCGTCGGGTGAAGTATTACTATCCCCAGATCGGAAGTTCTTGGCTAAGAATGAGGACCCACAAAACAGATGGGCTCCATGGAAAATTATTCCTCTGACACAGGACGCATCATTGTGTCCTGTAGTTACTCTTAAATCCTATCTGGCCAGGACTTCCGAAAAATTTTCAGGCCCCCTTTTTATTAGAGAAAAAGGTGGTACGATTTCTCTTAAAAGGTATTAGACAACAATACTCTACTTTATTAACCCTCTAACGCCGAATGGAGGTATTAAACGTAGACATAAATTGTCTGTCGGGTGCTGATTGGACGTATTAAATGTCGATAAAAAAAGTTTTTTTAAAAATTTGCAGAAAAATACTTATAGGCCTACCAGGCGAAAACTTTTGAATCACGCGCATTGGGGGATGCTGGGAGCTCACGGATCAAGGCGTTTTGTTTACAATCGTTATGCAAGCGCGAATTTTTCTTATCGCACTAAAAAGTAGCAGTGACA
Source organism: Macrobrachium nipponense (assembly GCF_015104395.2). NCBI lineage: Eukaryota > Metazoa > Arthropoda > Malacostraca > Decapoda > Palaemonidae > Macrobrachium > Macrobrachium nipponense. The sequence goes on along the minus strand of NC_061092.1, from coordinate 225,325 downwards.
CATCTCAGAAATTATTTTGTCACTTTGACATAATTTTTGCACCATTTTAAATTAGCCGTTACATGAAGTATTATATATGAAAATGTGTGCAATTTCATGTAAAATACAACAAAAAAATACTCATGATTGTAGCTTTTATCAGTTTTGAAATATTTTCATATAAATAACGATAAGTGCCAAAATTTCAACCTTCAGTCAAGTTTAACTCTACGGAAATGCTCGAAAAATGCAATTGTAAGCTAAAACTCTTATATTCTAGTAATATTCAATCATTTACCTTCATTTTGCAACAAATTGGAAGTCTCTAGCATAATATTTCGATTTATGGTGAATTTATGAATAAACTTTTTCCTTACGTCCGCGCGGTAACTCTTCCGATAAATTTTTGTGTGCGATTGTCGTAATGTTTGCACCATTTTAAATTAGCCGTTACATAAAGTTTTATATGTGGAAATGTGCACAATTTCATGCACAATACAACTAAAAACAACCCATGGGTGTAGCTTTCATCAGTTTTGAAATATTTTCATATAAATAACGATAAGTGCCAAAATTTCAACCTTCGGTCAACTTTGACTACCGAAATTGTAGAAAAACGCAATTGTTAGCTAAAACTCTTATATTCTAGTAATATTCAATCATTTACCTTCATTTTGCAACAAATTGGAAGTCTCTAGCACAATATTTCTATGTATGGTGAATTTATATATATATAAAAAAAACATTTTCCTTACGTCTAAGCGGTAAGTCTTCCGAAAAAAATCAGAAATTTTTTCGTGCGATTGTCATAATGTTTGCACCATTTTAAATTAGTCGTTACATGAAGTTTTATATATGAAAATGTGCGCAATTCCATGTAGAATACAAAAAATATGATTGAAAGTTGTAGCTTTTCACATTTTCGAAATATTTGCATATAAATCAATATAAATAGAAAAAAAAACCATGTTCGGTCAACTTTGACCACCAAAATAGTCAAAAAACGCAATTGTAAGCTAAAACTCTTACAGTCTAGTAATATTCAGTCATTTATCTTCATTTTGAAACAAATTCGAAGTCTCTAGCACAATATTTAGATTTATGGTGAATTTAAAAAAAAAACTTTCCTTCTCTCCGCACGTGGATTCTTCGCCACAAATCTCCAAAATGCAAACGTCGCATTCTCGTAATATTTGCTCCGTTTCATAGTTTTATATATGAAAATGTGTGCAATTTTATGTAGAATACAACAATAAATAAATAAAGGTTGTAGCTTTTCTCATTTTTGAAATATTTGCATATAGAAAAAAATATTTAAAAAATTCGACATTCGGTAAAATTTAACTCGTCCGAAATGGTCGAAAACTGCAATTGTAAGCTAAAACTCTTACAGTATAGTAACATTCAATCATTTATCTTCATTTTGAAACAAATTGGAAGTCTCTAGAACAGTATTTAGATTTATGGTGAATTTTTGAAAAAAAAACATTTTTTTATGTCAGTGCGTTACGAATTCATGCATCATTTTGTGATAATATTTTCTCTGGGTTGCTTTGATCATTTTACAATGTGTTATATACCAAAATGATCGCAATTTAGTGTACAATACAACGAAAATAAATTAACTCGTTTGCTTAAACCGTTCTGCTCACAGCGCGATTTGAATACAATTATATATGAAATTTTGTTATCGCGCTATCATATATCGCATTATTTATATATGATAATGATATTTTTTTTAATTTCTGATGGTTGCATACTAAACATCAGGCAATGGCAAAAAAAGGAGCCACAAATGAACTCTTAATCTTGAAAACTAAGCGCGCTGTGATTTAAAAAAAAAAAAATTCCGCTTCGGCGCTCACTCCGAGACCCCCTCGGCATACGGGAGACGATTTTTATTATACCCCTTCAGCGTAGGAGGGTTAAACAGCCAACCCGGATTCAGTCCCACACGTCCATGACATCCGAGCAGTGGCTGCCTCCATTAACTATTTTCACAATATGAATTTCGAAGACCTGAAGAAATATACGGGTTGGAAATCTCCAGCAGTATTTAAACGCCACTATCTCAAGAACTTAGAGCCCCTTAAATTCTCAACAGTGGCTGCAGGGAGCATAGTCTCCCTTGAATGACCGAGTCTTATCAACTCCTTCCCTTAGCCCTTTTTTATCAGTCCTTTTTCCCTTAAATACTCTCTCCTTCCTACCTGCCTCGCTCGTATTCCCTGCCAACCCTCTCTCTTCCGGGCCGGGCTGGTTGGTTTGCCATCCTGTCACTGGAACATGTACATAGTGTTGAGACCATATTGGTATCACTGACCTGTCTGTACGTACCTTTCGTATATTGCTTCAGATACCATTTTCTATTATATTGTTTTATTATTACTAGTTTTAAGCCCTAGTTTAAGTTCTAGAGTAATTAGTAAGTAAGTAAGTTTTCCGCCTTATTACAGCGCATTAAATTCATTCTTTAAGTGAACCTTAGGTTTCATTATCCCTTTTACATACTTGTTTGGTATCTGTTATGCTTAGATGGAAATTCTCTGATACTTTTTCACCGGCAGACACAGGTCGAACCCAGGAAAGGGATTTTGAAAAAGGAAAAATCTATTTCTGGGGGAAGACCTGTGTCCCCTGGTGAACCCATCCCTTCTTCTTTCCCCACCCTTAACCAGTCCAAGCTTGGGTGTCTATTCCAGGAACGAAGATGGCGGGCGGGTAGTAGTAGTAGAAGTAGCAAGAGCGAGCGGAAGGTAAGGGGAGTAGCCTTTGTAACGGCTCTTGCCTTGGGAGGGACTTTGAAGAGGAATCCTTTAATTGGCAGAAGACCTGTGAGTAGTGGCTTCCACTCGCCCTAGTGCTTATACCGACGCCCTTGGGGTGTTCGAGCTAAGGGTAGTAACTTCAGCATAACATGCTAGCTTTTTCTCTGGTATATTTAGGATCTATTTATACTTAGAAAAGTGAGCTACAGGAACTTTTCACCGGGCGACATAGGTCTTCCCCCAGAAATAGATTTTTCCTTTGTCAAAATCCCTTTTTAACTCATATAAGATAAACAACATTCTCACAACTGCCACAGGACCTTGCAGATGTCCACACAGAGACCAAGCCATTGGGAGGATCTGATTTCCCTTGTTGAGGGTTGGTTATACCTTCTCGAATGAACCTTGGGAGATTTTGAGTTTGCCAGAGGTCAACGAATCTCTGATTTTGTGCCTCCTTCATTTGTCAGATATGTCACTGTCTCTGTGGTCCATGATATTCCCACATCCTGCCTGATACTTGACTCTCAAAGGATTGAAGACCCCAACTGACTACCTTCAAATCTACAGAAATTATATATTCTATGTACTGTGATGACCACATCTCTGCTGCTTTAAAGTTCCCATAACAACGATACCACCCATCAGTCTTTCAAATATTTTTAATCCCTATGCAACATACAAACAACTATGATCCTGCCTTCCCAAACAGAGCCAAAGTATCTCCTTGAAGGATATGTATGTACAGTACTGAAATACGAGAGAAAGTACAATATATTGAAGACCTAATGAAGCTACAAAGTCCCTTCCCAAATGGAGCACCAGACTGAAGCTACCATCTCCTTCCTGAATGGAATCTCCTGAAGGTATTGGTTCAGTGTGTTAATGTCTATGATGGGAGACCATTATTAAGAACAGACCTTCCAGTCAGCCCTATGGAAGTTAAGAATGTTAACTTAGTCGTCTGCTTACAAAGATGAAGAAGAGAAAGCTCTTCTTACATTCAGATATCTCTTTCTCTCTCTTTCCAAATCGAAGATTACAGAATATAACAGAAATACTTGCCTTCACAAATGAAACTGTTTGGATTTCTTCCAAAGCCTACTGGACAACTGACTGGCAAAATTGTAGTGGTTTCAGATACGGTAGAAGTAGTGATAGGTCTCTTTGGGGATGACGAACACAGGTATGATCCTTCAGTGTTGGTGCACAGCTCTCCTTCACTACATGGAGACTCAAGACATTCATCAATGTCAACGCAAACAGCTGAATGTCTGTAAATGGAAGTCACAAATATATATAGTATATGTATATATGTGTATATATAATATTATTATATTATTATATATAATATATATAGATATATATATATATATATATATATTATTATATATCTAATAAAAGGAGCCCATAAAAATGCCAAAATATAGAGAGAAAATACTATATTTCAGAGACTGCTGTCTCCTTCCTCAGGTAGATGAATGAGGAAAGTTACAGAAAAGGTGGTATTTATATCAAGAGATCCATCCACAGGCAAGCCAATTTAGGTCAATCCCGCTGATAATCTTCCTGTAATCCTCTTAAGCATTGGTTGAATGAAAACTTTGCCAATGAGATCTGAATCCCATGCACCCTTTGAGATGTTCATTACCTGTCTCTGTTTAATCATGGCCAATTCCATCATTTGACTCTAGTACCGGCAGTTGCTGCTATAAATTGTACGTGACAAATTCCAGTTTATTCTGTGGTTATGCTCATCTATATGGTTGAAAATAGCTGAGTTCTGTTGTCCATACCTAACTGACTGTTTGTGTTGTATTAATCTCTGGGGAAATGATTTTCCTGTAAATATAGTATTTTCTCTCTATATTTTGGCATTTTTAAGGGCACCTTTTATTAGATGGAATTCTTTTGTAACAGAAACATTTTTACCAGTCATATATATATATATATATATATATATATATATATATATATAATATATATATATATAGACTGGTAAAAATGTTTCTGTTACAAAAGAAATTCCATCTAATAAAAGGTGCCCATAAAAATGCCAAAATATAGAGAGAAAATACTATATTTACAGGAAAATCATATATATATATATATATATATATATATATATATATATATATATATATATCCTATATATATATACACCAGAATAAATACACCTTAGAGGAGATGAATATATACTAAGCAGGATAAAATGACTCGTAGTCACAAATACAGAATATCTAATAATGTATGTTGCCTCAATCCAGATCTACAGTAAGAAAACAATGCAATGAAAACTACAGTATTCTCATAAAAATATGTCTTTGCTATATTTCAGTCATGTATCAAAACTCCATGATGATATTTAAAGCATTCATTCCCAATGAGAAGTAACCTTTCAACCCTACTCTCTATCTCAAGAAATAACCACAAAAGCAATACTGTAAATAAGAAATGTTAATGAAGAGTTCCCTATACTACATAAAACAGATGGAAAGTATAGTTAACTTTATTTCTTAGTTGTTTTTTCCTATTTTAAAATGCTAATTTTAGTTTCTGTAGTACTTCAAAATAATCATAACTATTTGCATGGAAACAACGATTTTCCTACAATATGATTTCATTAAAATAAATTTTACTAACTTTAGTACAAATGTCAATAATATCAATGTAAGGAATAAAAACACAAAGCTGACTTTTCTTACAATATTAGGTTTCAGGTATTTTGTCAAACATGGCTAGCAGCAAACAACATACAAAAGTATAATTATCATAGTTTTCTGTACTGATGTAAATATATTTTATAATACTTTATCTCTAACCTATGTGAATCAGCATCATAAAAAAGTTCCACAATCTGCTTTATGTACCCTTACGTTGGATCATATCTAAAGCCATCTTGACATTCAACACGACATTCAAATGCTCCTTCTGTGTTGACACATATCTGACCAGGCATACAGTTAGCAACACCAGCTAAACATTCATCAACATCTGAAATGAAAAGAAAAATAATTTTTATGTGAACTGAAGTACTTTTAGAATTTTCCATAAAAGAAGTATCTTAACTTTAATTTATAAAAGAAAAGGATCAACAATCATTTTTCATGATCAGTTATAAAGAGAAATTGAAGTAGAAAAGGGTAATAAGAATATTCATCGTAGAAGTCTCTAAGAGAGAAAATAGATACAATGTCCCCCTACTGAGTCTATGTGTAAGTGATTACATAATAAAAATATGGAATGTTATTCCATATATATATAAAAGACTAAAACTAAAGAGGTCAACCAGATTGCTTGCAGGAATGTGATCAGACCAGAGACAATAAAGTATGTAGGCTAAGATGACATGCCGTCATCTGTGGTCATTCATTTGTTTTGAAACATTAGTCCAAGCTCCCTGCTTGAGACAAACACTGTTACCTATAGCTCAAGCGGCCTACGTGATTAGTAACTATGTCATCTGATTGTATGTTCGTATGTTCGAGCTACTGTCTGCTTCCTTTATGATTTGTAACCAAGATGGTAGTCAGAATAGAGTTAGCCATCATCATTGGCAGACCTGTACCTCTTTACCTAAGCTTCATCATGTAGAACAGAATAGAATTAGCCATCATCATTGGCAGAAGCGATCAAGCTATCGTCATTAGAAGACCTGTACAATCCTACTTTATCTTCACCATGTAATCTCAGAGAATATAAGTATTTTTTGTACTTCGTGGTTTCTACTAGAACCTCACATCATTGCCGAATCATCATGAGTTTAACACATCGGCGTCCGTCATAACCAAAGAAGATAATACAGACTTCGTAAGTGATCTACAAACCCCAAGACACTCCAATGAATATGGAGGTGCAATACCAACCGACTTAGCGTAAGATTATCGCAAGTCTAACATTACCTCATAGGGCGCCTTATTATACGAGGCAACAGCCCTAATATTGGTGACAGATTACCAGAAGAACTCTACAACGTCTTCCGAAGAAAAACCAGAATAATGAATAATGTATCGCATCAGAAGTCAACGACGACAAAAGCAAGAGATTGTTCAAGCAACTTAGTATCATCGTTTAGTGAGCAACTTCAGAAAACAACAAGAACTCTTCAACGTCTTCCGAAGAAAAACCAGAATAATAAATAATGTATCATCAGAAGTCAACGACGACGAAAGCAAGAGATTCTTCAAGCAACTTATCATCATCGTTTAGTGAGCAATTTCAGTAGTGAATAACTTCAAGAAACAAACCCGACGTGTCTTTTTTCCTACGGCAACGCAAGCTTCGTCTCTCATTAGAATCATTCAAGAAAACATCGTTATTGAGCGTTTCCGGCACTTCAAGAAACAAAACGAACGCGTTTGCAGCATCGGATCTTCAAGGGCTCGAATCATCCAAACAACGCGCACGGGGGAAACTGAAGCCAAACCAGTCATCCGCTAAACAGAGAAGGAGGGCCAAGGCCGTGTGTCGTTATCGGAACACCGTGACTTCCCACAAAAGCAAGCTAAGTACAGTTTTTTATTCATTTGGAGTAACTAAGTGCAGGTCGAATTTCGTTATTCCTGTGGCTGAAGTTACGAGACATTCTTAATCTTACCTTTTTACAGAAATTATCTACATCATTGAGATTTCGCTACTGCGAGCTTTTTATCTTTGAGTTTCTGTTTCCAGAAGTTCTCCTGAAATATCATAATCATATACTATGTTAATTTTATCATTTTGGGTGATTATTAATCCTTTACATAACAAATCATATTAAACAGTGAATATGCGTTTACGCAAACAGTGAATATGCGTTTACGCAGTGGACGTCTGTATTTATACAGATGCATGGATAGGGTCGTTAGGCACCATAGTGATTAGAAGACACACAAAAACAAGTGGAACACCCGTACAAATCTAGATAAATTAGAGGTAACACTATTTCGGGTCATGACAATAAATGCTCCTTTGCAAAGTCCCGATCGCAGTTTTAGCCTTGAGTTTTTTGAGTTATATAAAATATCGAACCTCAATGACTCAACTTAATTTTAAAAATACAGCTGGATCGCAAGGAATAACATGTCTGTAAAAAACTTTCATTAGGCTAAATGCGCTGACCAGGATCCCTCACTATTTCAAATTTTAGCAAAGAATGAAGTAAACAACAGCAAGTACAAACAGTTAATATTGAATGCAGTAGAGATAACTTGTCTTAATAGTAATCGCTCAGTTCCTAATAGTTCGTCATTCATACGTTCGTTGCTTTATACGTAACCAACAACAGAATGCTAAAAACACACAATACGTTGCCGATGGTAAACAGTAGCCCTAAATATCAGAATCAAACAAAGCAAACTCGGTTACTGTGTCATCTAGTCAGACGGTCAGGGTCAGTTAAATCTGCCGAGTGTTCAAAGCAAAGCACATTCCACATAAGCGACTTCAGCGGAGAGGAAAAACGATGTTGGATCATTTATACCATACCTTTTTTTAGGCCAATGCTTTTTTTTTTCCTATGAATCACACAACCGTATCAAGTAATCAGAGCAGGTTTTCGTAATTTTAATACATTAAGTTATTATAAATACTGGTGGATTAAGCCCGACTGTACGCGCCGTAAAAATTAGAATATCTTGTTTTATTCCTTTAGTACACGTAATATCCTGTATTTACGGACTCACCGTCTGTTGTTCAAACTTCCCTAATGAGAAGTCCGGATAAGTGAGCGCTTACAGATACCTCTATAGTTATAAAAAACATTGATCTGTATCTAGTGTAATTGTAAGATATCCATCTAGGGTATACAAAATATTATCTTACCTCCTGCAAAATAAGGCGTGTTTATCAAAGGAAAATTCTATAAACCTTCAAACATATTAAAATCCGTTTTGAACAAAAGAAACAAAAAAAAAAAAGTTAATCAAATAATAACTTATATAGAGGAACTACACATCTGTCTCACAAATGACCCAACAGAATTCTCCCACAACCGCAGTCGCAGTTTGCACGCAAAATCTCGAGAAGCATGCACCCTCGAATGTCTTAGTGTGTGTAAAAAGACTTTGCTGGGATCTGAAATTTTAATCCTTCCCGACACTCTGAAATATAACGATTTCCGCGAACAAAGCCCTTTACACGGTTGACTCACAGCAACAAGTTAATCTAGTAATCCACAAAACCTATACATATAAATATCGCATTTTTTATTATTGCTAATTTTTAATCACGCCCAACCAGTCGTAGATGAATCTCTCTTATACTCTATCTAAAGTAATATCCGTAAAGTCATTCAAGCAGAGGTGATTCAGCAGAAATTTTTTTTTATCTTTTATCTGAATACCAGGAAGTTTCTCCACTAGCGAGTGATCTCTGGGGAAAACGGATGTAATTTAACACAAAATACGGTCTAAGGACAAACATAAAGCTACATACGTACCTTCGTATAGACTCTCAATGAAATTTCAAAATAGAGATAAATGACGAAGTTGAAAAATGTTAGTAATAGGAGTCATTAGGAAATCAAATAAGCCCATATAATTTTTCCCTCAAACGTCATGCCATAAAAGATCGGACTTGGCATATCTGCGTAGATTTCTGTCGCTTAAATAAGGAAACGACTCCCGATAGTTTCCAGTGCCATGTACCGACGACATCTTATCTCTGTTAGGTTAGAATAAATTTTTCACCAGCTTGGACTTACTTAAAGGCTTTTACCAGATACTATTACCTACGTGATTGTACCTCATACACCGTTTTCAGCACACTTAGGGGACATTATCAATTTTTACGTATGCCTCCGGCTTACGTTGCGCATCAATTACAATATAGTGTTTGGAGACTTTTAGGGGATACCCTACATGCTTATATGGTTGGTCTTATAATCTTTTCTAAATACCTTAGAAGTACATTCACATAAACTAGAGCTAGTGCTACAGAGATAAAGACAAATAATCTCAGAGTAAAATATCTAAATGTGAGTCTTTAAAAACCGAACATGTTTATCTAGGTTTTATGTGTCTAGTCAAGGTCTTAAAGTAGTCCATGTTAAGGTGTCGGCTATTCATAACTTCCGGTACCTATTAACGTAAAAAGGGGATACAGCACTTTTGCGCTGTAGTGGGTATTACAATCGTATGTAAATATGTAACTCTTCAATCATGAGAGCTCCTTTAACAGATCTTACGAAGAAGAGCGTAGATTTATTATGGTCTAAAAAGCATCAACAGGCGTTCAATATCTTAATTAAAAGCGGAATAATGCAGCTCACCTAACTTAAAAATCCCTGATTTAAATAAGGAATTTTTTTTTTTTTTTATAGCAACAGATGCCTCAGACCAAGGGGTAAGAGGGGTACTACTTCAGTAATATGATAAACAGTTCTTTCCTATAGCTTTTTATTCACGTAAACTAAAGCCCTCTGAAAGTAAATATGCAGTAATAGGCAAGGAAGGGCTAGGTATCGTTAACTCACTAGTACATTTTAAGTTCATAATCTATGGCTATCCTATTAAAGTCCTTACTGACCATAAGTCACTTACCGAAAAGGCTTAATCACACCCCCAAAGGAACTCGGTGACATATGATCATTCAGGTCTTTGGAGCCAAGTTAAGATATCTAACTGGGAAAGCAATTATCATAGCTGACGCATTATCCCGCAATCCCGCACCATACTGCAAAGAACCATTAATTGGACTAAAAGATATAGAAATATCCGTGCCTATTGTTAAAACCGTATCTAAACAAGAAAATTCATTAACCCAAGAGATCGCGAGCATTGAATATCTGGGTTGGAGCGCCAAACTGTTACAAACTGAACAAAGCAAGAGTCGACAGCAATAAGCAAAACAATAAACACTTCGAACGGAAACAGGGTCAGCGGCTAAGCAAAACAATAAACACTTTGAGCAGAAACCCTAAAGCAAAAGTATATTTAAAGTATGTGTATCAGAATAATGTAATCAAATGTAATATTATATGTAGGTCCGTGACGAGGAAATCCCGAAGAACACAGCAGATGACTGACGACCAGGTATTAGTAATAATCTCTTTCATACCAATCGTCCTAAACTGGTTGCATTCCGTCATCCAGGGTTACCTATTATGTCACAGAAAGCCAAATCACTGTTTTACTGGCCTACAATGCTTACAGATATAAAAAGCACATAACTGATTGTAACACGTGTCATGAAAACAAGGGACACACTAAGACACCTGTCAGTTTAAGGGCCTATCATGTGCCAAATCAGTCCTTGAAAGAATACATGTAGAATCATTAACAGAGTTACGAGTCTGACAGAGGAAATAAACACCTCTTAGTGTTAATAGTCGCCTTGACACGTTATATAGAATTAATAGCACTAAAAAAAAAAAAAAAAAAAAAAAACACTGCAATTGAGTGCACTAGGAATATTTATGAGTGCTAAATCAGTAAACATGGAATTCAACACATGATAATCTGACTCGGGTGGTGTAAATCAATAATCTCCTTAACTCGTTGTGTGAATTCCTTTCCATTAAGAAAACCAATAATATATTTTATCACCCAGAGTCAATCGGTTTGGTAGAATAACGGATAAATAAAAAAGTGTCAATGTCTTATGAGTTACATTTGTGATATTGGATCCGAACTGGATTATAGCGGTTCTCACGGTTTTAAATACCTTTATCATTCATATCTTGTATCTGTAGAAATGATACCGCAAGTAGCCTTATACGTTATGCCGCTAGAACACTTTTCCACATATTCAAGCCAACCATTAATTTATCAAATATATATAAAAAAATATAAAAATAAATATATAAAAAATAAAATAAATATGGATACAAGTGGAGTCGATATAATACACTCCGTAAGAAGTCGGAAGGGTTACAAATTATAACAAAAAACGAATCACGATAAAATCAATAAGCAAAAACGTAACCATAGGTTAATTAAATATCCAAATATATATGCGTAAAGATTTGAACTCTAACTTAACGCTTTAGTAATGACAAATAAGCTAAAAGTTCAAACACATATCAAAACCTACTGACATATTGTCTGTCCTGGTGATTTATATTCGTAGTCAATGAAAAAAAAAAAAATAAATAAATAAAATAAAAGAGATTTTAAAGTCAGGAAGTCTAGAAGTGAAAATGTATATCAATGGAATAATCCTATATGGATCTCATAGGGCAAATAATATATATAAAATTTGTATGGAAACCTTTTTCATTAGTTTGAATAAGGAATATCTAATTTAACATAATTACATTTATTTACAACCATGCAGATTTCCAACATGAAACTAATATATTGTTCAATTTTGGTACTGTTTTTTTTTTCAGACATTCTTCTCGTGTGAGTGGAGTATTAAAAACAAAAAATACCCAATTTATACTAAAGTCGTATTTATTACAGCAAGTAACGTAACTCTTAAGCTGGTGACGACGTCATCAGTCTAGAAGGTGCCTGACGCATTGCCGGATCAGCATTGTTCCTTTTAACATCAACAAAACGCTTGCAAAGCAGGTTGCTGGAGAAAGGAATGCTTAGCCCGAACTTCCCATGGGCAAGGCAGACGTTAGGTACAAGTGTCTATCTGTATGCACAATGCAACTTTAGTTAAGGACTTGCAATCATTTTAAAATTAATGAACAAAATAAGCAAATAGAATTTCTATAACATCAAAATGAATTAATTTTTTCTGAACCTCATAGACAATTAGAGTCAATAATTCAGCTTATGACATTGGTAAACGGACATTTAGAAGTATCAAGTCATGGATATGAAATATTTACTTGCAATATTAGTCTATTACAATTCAAGTAAATCACATTCATGGGAAAATGACACATTTTCTTGAAAAAACCCAAAGTTTATATAGAAATTAGTTACATAATGGGTTCTTTCATAGCATCTCTTGCCTATAAATTAACCTCAGAGGATGCGCGTGAGAAAATTGAATATGAAACTTCTGTTAGGGGCACATAGGATCGGATTTTATCACAACTTAATTTCAGTAAGCATAGAGAAATACAGAATCATGATTAATATTCTCTTTGACTCTTATGTTGCCTGGCAATCTTACAAATAGCTCCGTTTTCCATTTCTTTGTCTAGTAACTTACTAACAGTAATATCAAATTTTCTTTGGGATTCGTGTTGATATCTGTTTATTTTTTATAATTATGGATATTTTCACAGTCATCATAGACCTGGATAGGTTCACTCATTGTTAATGCCATGGATAAAAAAGTTTGTACAGCTGACTCTTTTGAATTCCATAAAATATCAGCGAATTCATGTGGGTTAAGTCTGTTCTTAATGGCTTTCTCCCTCCCATATTTGATGTTCTGAATTTACTTTGCCCTTGTGACAAGTATAATTTCACTTGTAGGCTGATTAATGGAACCTGGTTACAGTATCCTGCAGTACGAGAGTTTCACATCGCAACTTCAAAAAATCGCTCGTCGCTGCGGACTACGGCAGTCAAGTAACAACCGCCTACAATGTGAAAGGAATAAGCACCATCATAAGTGAATAAGCTTATCTCATGGAATTCTTCGACCGACACCCGTATCCCGTCGTTAATCTCGTTTTAATGCGGAACGCTCCGGCGGCTGTCGGAAATCGACTACAAAAGGGACATACTTCCGACAATTACGACCAGAAGGATATTCAACTCTACGTTGCTGGCGAAGGACTCGTGCTGGGGATGATTTTATTCATCACGAACGTATTCGTGTGGCTTAGGATGCAGAGAACAAGTATGAGCGCAAAATAGAACGTTGGACCCCGCCCAGGCAAATTTTCCCCTTGTTTTAACCATTTGGAATTGGCCATTTCATTTGGCTATAGGTGGTTGTCTGGAACTGTGTAATGGACGAAAAGTTGTTCGAACGCTAGTTAAATGTGTAGTAGTATAACCTCGGTCATGTATCCTATATATAAAGTATCATGTATCCTATATATAAATGATCATAAATAACAGTCGAAATATATCTTTGCGTGTACGCACTAGGAATCTATTATATAAATGATCATAAATAACAGAATCGATATATATCTTTGCGTGTACGCACTAGGAATCTATTTAAAGTGCACATATATTAATCATAATTATATGAATCCATATACATATGTATAAATAAATCAGGTAGCCTATAATCAATCTGTTACCCTTTATCTTACCAATAACTGCAGATATAAAACAGATAGCATAAAAATCAACGAATCAATCAGCATAAACATTAATAATTTTTATCAATTCATATATGAAATTTTTATCAGTTAAAATATGATTTTTATCATGTTAATTTTTATTGTATGCGATTATCAGAGTACATTAGTATTTTCTGTAGCATATGTATCTTAAAAGAGATGAAGTGAAAAACTGTATCAGTATAAATCACGTGATCACTATTATTTACGAATACCTTCATATGCATATTATGTTTTATATCTTATTACTTGAATCTGTATTTGTGTACACCATGAATTTATTTTTACTTATAAGTATTTTCTATATATCTATATATATTCACATAGTGTCTGTATCACACTCCTATAAGTCAAATGCAAGTCAAGCTTGAGTAATATTCAGTGGTTGGTTTTGGTAGCTGACCGAGCTTTTATGTAAGTGATTACATAATAAAAATATGGAATGTTATTCCATGTATATAAAAGACTAAAACTAAAGAGGTCAACCAGATTGCTTGCAGGAATATGATCAGACCAGAGACGATAAAGTATGTAGGTTAAGAGGACATGCCGTCATCTGTGGTCATTCATTTGTTTTGAAACATTAGTCCAAGCTCCCTGCTTGAGACAAACACCGTGACCTATAGCTCAAGCGGCCTACGTGATTAGTAACTATGTCATCTGATTGTATGTTCGTATGTTCGAGCTACTGCCTGCTTCCTTTATGATTTGTAACCAAGATGGTAGTCAGAATAGAGTTAGCCATCATCATTGGCAGACCTGTACCTCTTTATCTAAGCTTTATCATGTAGAACAGAATAGAATTATCCATCATCATTGGCAGAAGCGATCAAGCTATCGTCATTAGAAGACCTGTACAATCCTACTTGATCTTCACCATGTAATCTCAGAGAATATAAGTATTTTTTGTACTTCGTGGTTTCTACTAGAACCTCACATCATTGCCGAATCATCATGAGTTTAACACATCGTCGTCATAACCAAAGAAGATAATACCGACTTCGTAAGTGATCTACAAACCCCAAGACACTCCAATGAATATGGAAGTGCAATACCAACCGACTTAGCGTAAGATTATCTCAAGTCTAACATTACCTCATAGGGCGCCTTATTATACGAGGTAACAGCCCTAATATATATAGCATATTGCAGTACTGGGAATGTGGTAAAACTATTCAGAATCCCATGCTTGCATTCCTGCTTAAGACTTACTATATTACTATTTTACTATTAAAAATAGCACATGGTCTTAAAGACCAAATAATACCAAATACAAATAAGTACAATGAAATGGAAAACAATTGTTATTGTATCAGAAGCACATGCAGTTTCCATTAACCAAGAAAAGATGGGAGTGTCAAGCAATAGAAGCTGCATGATATCAATAGTTTATATATACCCCACAAAGCTAATTAGCACAAGTGAGGGACACTAAATATAAAAATTTTCCCAGTGCCAAAACGGGCTGAAAAACGTGACTAGTTCTGATCCTAAGGATTTTAATATCAATTAACAGTTAAATTTTCATGCAAAAGCAACCTGTTTTGTATATAACATCTAACAGCACTGTACTCTTTATTTGGAACAAAGCCATAATAAATTGATAAATATATCTACAAAAATAATATTGGCCAGGGAAATTACAACAATACACTTCTAAATCATTCATTAAAATCTATAAAACCAAACACTGAAATGCACACTATAGTGATATACAAATATTAATCAAACAAAGACGAACAGATTTTTGAATGGAACAGTTCTACATGTACGAATACAATGGGAATCTCACTGGAAGGAGTAGGTCTCACTTATCCTTAAATTGCTTTGCTAGTTCAAGGAGTGCTTCTCATGGGTCTCATTAAACTAACTTATAATAATAGACATCATTCATTATGTCTCTTCTCTTCACCAACCATCATATATATATATACAGTAGTGCCTCAGGAAACGAAATTAATCCGTTCCGAAGCAGCCTTCGTAACCTGATTTTTCCTATCTAGACCTACATTTTACATTAAATTGCCTAATTCGTTCCAAGTGCTACAAAAACACCACAGTAAATTTTATAATAAAGCTAAATTCACCAATAAACAATGAAATACAACAATTTGAACCATTCAATACCTAACGTAACTGTGACTGACCTGTAAATAAAGTGTATTAGTGTACAGGGTACAAGAAATACTGTACGTACATATGTAATAAAATGTGGAACCTTACGTTTCGAGTAAGGCGATGTCTGAAAGTGGTGACAGAGGAGGACACTTAACTTTACGAAACATTAAAAAATGGCAGAAAGCATTAACATTAAACTTTACGAAACACATTAACAAATGGCAGAAAACATTAACACTTGACTTTACAAAAAACCTAGAACTCTTCTTAAACGACGTTATGTTGCATGGCCTCCAACTCCTTCAGTCATCCATTGTAAGCTCCTCTTGGTTCTCCTCGAGAAGGTCATTGATGTCGTCCTCGTCGACGACCAGCCCCATCGACTTGCTGAGTGCAACGATCTCGTCAAGATCTGGTTGCGAAACAGTTTCAGGATCGTCAACTGTTTCTAAATCTGCATCAGCTCCGCCCACATTGAATCCCTTGAAATCTCAGGCAGATACGGCATCAGGCCGAAGTTTCCTTCACAAAGAATTCAAGGTTCGCCTCAAAACCTCCTGCCAAGCTTGATCGATGAGTCAGATGCATATCACGACATTGAAATGCTCCTTCCAAAATTCACGCAAGGTGAGGTTTGTGGTATCGGTGATGTCAAAACATCTCTTGAAAAGAGGTTTTGTATACAGCTTCTTGAAGTTCGATATCACTTGCTGTTGCTGGTCCATGGGCTGGAGGAGAGGGGTGGTGTTAGGCGGAAGATAAAGAACCTAGATAAAAGAATATTCCACTAGGATATCTTCCTCGAGGCCAGGAGAGTGAGCAGGGGTATTGTCCAACAACAGCAGACATTTCAGAAAGAGGCGCTTCTCTTCCAAGAATTTCTTCACTGTGGGGCCGAAACACAGATTTACCCACTCTGTGAACAAGTCTCGTTACCCAGGCTTTTGCATTAGCCCTCCACATCACCGGGAGCTTCTCCTTAAGCACTTTGTGGGTCTTGAAGGCTCGAGGAGTCTTGGAATGATAATCAAGCAGGGGCTTCACCTTACAATCCCCACTGGCGTTAGAACAAAGTGCAAGAATAAGCCTGTCTTTCATAGGCTTATGCCCAGTTAGCTTCTTCTCTTCCTCTGTGATGTACGTCTGACGAGGCATTTTTTCCCAAAAAAGGCCAGTCTCGTCACAGTTGAAGACTTGCTGAGAACTGTAGCCTTCCTTGATTGTCATCTCCTCGAATGTCTTAATAGAGGCTTTGGCCGCTTTCGTGTCTGAGCTGGCAGCCTCCTCATGCCGCACCACCGAATGGATGCCAGTCCGTTTACGAAATTTATCAAACCAACCCCAAGAAGCCTTGAAGTCTGGGGTTGCCCTCGATGTCCCTTCTGCGTTGTCTTCGGCCTGGGCACTCAGATCACCGAAAATAGCGCTGGCCTTGTGGCAGATTGCCGTATCAGTTATCATATTGCCAGCAATTTCTTTGTCCTTAATCCATACAAGAAGCAGCCTCTCCATCTCATCATGCACGTGACTCCTCTTGTTGGTCAAAATAGTCACACCCTTGGAAGGTGTAACCGCTCTGATGGCTTCCTTCTGCTTAAGGATGGTGCCTATCGTCGACGGATTTCGGCCGTATTCCTTAGTGATCACATTTAACTGCATGCCAGCTTCATACTTTTTAATTATCTCCATCTTCGTCTCCATAAAAAGCATCCTCTTCTTTCTGTGAACTTCAGCAACATTCTTGGGACCCATGGCTAATAACGTAAGTATAATTAAGTTCACACACAACACGATAAAGTAACTTACTGTAAAGAAAGCGAAATCACTAACATGAATTTACGTTAACAAACGAAATCTATGTGAACAAACAAATTCCACGTGTGTACAATAATGCCGATGCGACGAAATGGTCGAAGGACGCCTTTATGTAGAGGCATGATGGGACAGATGCTGACCAGTAGGAGAGCAGGATCTTACGGCGGTGACTAGCATCAGGAACCAATGGGAGAGCGGGAGGATGGTGGCGAGTCTACTGAGTTGGCGGCAAGCAAGTTTTAAAATTGTTCTCGGCGGCCCGGGCGAATTTTGGTTTACAATACATACACCCTTTCGCAACCTGAATTATTTTTATACACAGAAGCAAAAAAATCTTCGTCTTTGCTTTTGTAACCTGGATTTTTCGTACGTAGAGACTTTCGTATGTAGAGGTTCCACTGTATATATATATATATATATATATATATATATATATATATATATATATATATATATATATATATATATATATATATACACACACACACACATACACAGTCAGTCCCCAGCTTATGATGGGCGTTACATTCTTGAGATATGTCATGAGCTGAAAATCGCCATAAGCTGGAAAATTGTCTAAAATCCTAAGAAAACCTTACTTTTTATTTTGGTGCATTAAAAACTATGTAAACTGCATTTTTATTGCATTTTTCATAAAAAAACTTTAAATATTGTTTATTTTGCATTTTTCGAGTAATTCTTTCTGCCAGTTTGGTGTCGTAAGCGTTATAACCCTGGAACATACACCATAAATCTGGAAATAATTTCTGATGAATATAATTGAAAAGCGCCGTAACCTCAGAACGTCGTAAGCCAGGGACTGCCTTACATACATACATAAAAATACGGGGCTTACAATTCATATGGAAACAATAGCAAATTAATTTGTATACTGTAACAAGTTTAAAAATAAACATTCATAAGACAGACATTCTGTTAGAGTTTAATAAAGGGATTTTGACGTAGGAAAAATCTATTTCTGGGTGATTGGCTCGTGTCGCCCTATGAAAGGATCCTTAATATCATTCTTTCTAGGTAAAATTAATCTAAAATTACCAGAGAAAAACAAATTAAGAAAATGTCAGTAAAACTGACTCGCTCATTCTTTAAAAGAAAGTGTCGGTATGAGAATAGGGGCGAGTGGGAACACTACCACGAGACATTCACAATTAGACCTTCCAATCAAAATCCCCACTAGAGAGAGCTGATACCAACGGGCGAGCGGCCGCTACTACACTACTAGGGGGACGCCACGGACAGCAGCGCCCCACTAGCGGTCATCCTTAATCTATGAAACATCTTGTCCTGCAGGGGGGCAATCAATACAGGGCGGGTTTCATAGGGCGACACGAGCCAATCGCCCAGAAATAGATTTTTCCTACGTCAAAATCCCTTTTCTGGGCTCAGCTCGTGTCGGCCTATGAAAGAGTACCAGAGAAACAGACAAGATGGGAAAAAAGGACAAATGAAAATCAGTTGTAAAAATGAGGGATATAATATAAGTAAATCAGTTATTACAGCATATAAACTAAGTACTTAAGGCTAACTTATTTTAAACAATGACATAAAAGAAAGTTAGTAATGTAAAGTACTTAAAATTACAGTAATACCTTGGGTTACGAATTTAATCCGTTCCAGAACCTGCTTCGTAACCTAAAAAATTCGTAACCCAAATGGATTTTCCCATAAGAATGTTATAAAAAGCAAATAATGCGTTCCACCCGACCATGAATAACCATTTCAATTCATATTTTTTCCATTTATTTTTGTTCACTAAGGTTGAAAATTCGTGTAGGAATTACATAAAATTATAAAATTGAAGAATGAAATTGTAAATATAAACACTAGATTTAATATGCATGCACAGTAAAACCTGAACTTTACCTTTGGCGAGGTGTCGGCTGCTGGCTTGACGGAGACGGGAGGAGGGGAAGGGTGAGGAGGAGAGGGTTAGGGCTTGGGGTGAAATCTCCCTCCGTGAACACTTCTGGAAGACTTTCTGGTTCTTTCTCTAGAGAGCACCGTTCACTACGATCACTAATTTTACGCTTACGCAAACACTATGTTGTCTTTCACAATTTTGAAAAAATATTTTTCTATGAGCAAATTTTCTACATCGTCGAGAATATAAGGCCGTTGTTTCGTCAATACTGTGACACCTTTTGATGCTTTACTGGCTTTAATTTCTTCCTTTTTCTTCAAAATAGTGCAGATCGTTGATTGCGACCGCTTGAAGAATGCTGCAATGTCTTTTCACGCACTCGCCTTTATCATGCATTTGGATAATTTCCTTCTCAATTTCGACTGTAATCATCTCCTTCTTTCTTATGCTTTCCTTCTTGCTGCTTGCCTTCGTCATCTTGGGAGCCATTGTCTTTAGTATTTGGGTAATAGTAATGTATAAGCACTATTACGGAAACACAACACGTGCGCAAATCACTAAGCAAATTTGAGAGCGTATCACGGACAGATGCGTTCAATCTTACCGCCAGCGAGATATTGAAAGAGTTTATGGTTTAAAAAGGGTCAAGGGATGCGTAGGAGGAAGTCACTGGACCCTCGTTAAGTTTTGGCCGAAAAAAGATGCGTTCGCAGATCCCACGCTCATCCGATGTAAACAAAAAAGCAGGCGTTAAGTTTTGGCCGAAAAAAATGCGTTCGCAGATCCCACGCTCATCCGATGTAAACAAATCAGGCGGCCTCCATGATGGAAATTCGCGCATTCGTATTCCAAGCGAAATTCGTATTCCAGAATGAGGTCGTCACTTCGTAAGTTAAAAAATTCGTATACTAATCGGTTCGTAACCCAAAGTATTACTGTATAGTAAACATAGTAAAATACAATAATGCAGTGTAATTTAACAAAATAGATTCACTTAGATAACGTATTTACAAAATATACAAACACATTGTGTCCTACCCTAGCATAAAAATAAGGGTAGGTACACTGAAGTACATTATCAGTACATAGTGTGGATGTCCCTAGCAAAAAAATAAGGGACAATCCACTAATATGATCTCAGCGGCTAAGGCTAGAATATCCGAGTAGCATGGCGATAGGGTGAGGCATGTTGGACGAGGTAGGTAGAGAGGAGACCTGGATCTATACTACGACTACTATACAGTATCAGGGGAAACAATGTTTCCCGCTGCTACTGCAGAAAATTTTAAAGATTCCAAGGACTTTAGATAGTGACGTTTAAAGACTGTCGGAGATTTCCATCCAGTATACTTTTTAAGATCCTCAAAGTTCATATGTTGAAAGTAATTAATTGAGGTGGCTACTCCCCTGATGTCATGTGCTTTTGGAAATGAATCAGGATTGGCTTGTTTAATGAAGTAAAGGATTTGTTGTCTAATACCTTTTACTGATAAAGTACCACCTTTTTCTCTCATGAAGAGAGAACCTGAGGATCTTGAGGATGTACGAGATAGAAAGGCTCTGAAAGTTGATACTGGGCAGAGAGAAGGGTCTTGCGGAAGTGGGATGACTTTCCAAGGAGCCCACCTTGCAAGGGGATCCTCATTTTTAGCCAAAAAACTACGATCCGGAGCAAGCAGAACTTCTCCTGAGGGGAGGAATTCCACATGACCCGCATCTCTGGATAGAGCCGACAGTTCTGAAATTCTAGCTCCTGAAGCTAGGCTTAATAAGAATAATGTCTTTCTAAGAAGCATTATGAATGTACAAGATGAGTTGTCAGTATCTGATGCTAGTTTGAGGACATCATTAAGAACCATGAGACTGCAGTAGGCCTTTGAGAAGGTCTAAGTCTAGCACAGGCTTTAGGGATAGACGTAAAATAAGATTCAGTCAGATCTATCTGGAAACCTAACTGAAAGATCTTCTTCAAAGCCGATTTATGAGTAGTAATAGTGCTAGCTGCTAAACCTTTTTCAAACAAGGATCTGAAAAAGGATATAGCTAAATTAACTGTCATGGTTGTAGTGTTTGATTCTTTCAGGAAGGATGCTAATTTTTTAACAGCTGAGTCATATTGTCTAATAGTTGACTCTCTCTTATCTGATTCTAGGAAGAGGATGTTTTGTGGATCAATGTTAGCATCTTTATTAGCCGCAAACTTCATGAAGTCCATAAAGTTAGGGTCTGAAGAATTCCTGAGGAAGCGAACACAGTCTCATTTGTACTGATTGTGACAGCTTGGGATTGGGAATCCGTTGAGGTCGGAGACCCAATTCCAGAAGCAGAGGGTACCAGTTGCTCTTGGGCCCAGTCTGGAGCAATCAGGGCTACTAGTCCCTTGAAGTCCTCAGCTTGCTCAAGACTTTCAAGAGAAGATTCACTGGAGGAAAAACATAAATTTTTCTCCACTGATTCCAATCTAACGAACAGGGCGTTCTGTGCATAAGCCAGAGGGTCCAGGTTGGGGGCCACATAGCAAGGGAGCTTGTGGTTCGCTTGTGAGGCGAAGAGATCTACTTGGAGACCTGGGACTCTCCGGCATATCCACTGGAATGACCCGTCGTCTAGGGACCATTTCTGATTCCAGAGGGACCGACCGGGACAAGGCGTCTGCTATCACATTTCTTACCCCCGCCAGGTGAGTGGCGGACAGATGCCATTTGTGTTTGTTTGCTAGTGCAAAGATGGCTATCATGACATGGTTCACATGTTTGGATTTGGACCCTCCTCTGTTGATGCAATGAACTACCACTGCACTGTCCAAAACTAGTCTTAGATGAGACTTTTCCGGGGGAAGAAGTCTCTTCAGGGTAAGAAATACTGCCATTGCTTCCAGAACGTTTATGTGGAGCTGGCGGAATTGAACTGACCAAGTCCCCTGAACTTGTTTGGATTGAGAATATCCCCCCCACCCGGACAGGGAGGCATCCGTGTGAATGGTTAACACTGGAAGGGGATATTGAAGGGGCACCCGCTTGGCCAGGTTCTTTACTTTTGTCCATGGACGGAGTTGATTGCGAAGGATCTGTGGAATTACTGACAACTTGTCTCGAGATTTGGCGTTTGCTCTCGATCGCCAAACTCGATTTATATCTTTCAGCCTTGCTTTCAGGAGGATATCTGTCACTGAAGCAAACTGAAGGGAACCTAGGATTCTTTCCTGGCTTCTCCTTGATGTTTGCTTGCATTTGAGAAATTGTCTGACAGACTTGGCTATCTCTTTCCGTTTGGCCACTGGAATTGACAGATTGTGGGAAGACAAATCCCATTGGATTCCTAGCCACTGAAAACGAAGACTCCGGAGTAAGTCTGGATTTCGTTTTGTTTATCTGGAACCCCAGATGTTCCAGAAATTGAACTACCTTTTTCGTGGCTTTGAGACATTCCTCGACTGTTGGTGCCCAGATCAACCAATCGTCGAGGTATGCTGCTATCATTATTCCCTGAGTTCTCAATTGTTGCACCACTACTTCTGCTATTTTCGTTAATACCCTGGGGGCTACATTCAGACCGAAGGGCATCACTTTGAATGAGAATGTCTGATTTCCTAGCCTGAATCCTAGGAATGGGCGGAAGTGTCTGGCTATAGGGATATGATAGTATGCGTCTGTAAGATCGATGGAGCATGTGACGGCTCCACGAGGAAGTAAGGTCCTTACCTGCGAGAGGGTAAGCATTTTGAACTTGTCGCAACGAATGAAAGAGTTTAGCCTTGACAAGTCTAAGATTACCCTTCTGAATAAGCGACCTTGAAATTTTAGATGCTTGACTCTCGCAATAGCTCCTTTCTGAAGGAGTTCCTCTGCATAATCTGTCAATTCCTTTGATGGTACTTGACGGAATGATTTGATTGGAGGGGGATCTTTGATCCAACTCCAACCCAATCCCTTGGACACTATGCTCTGTGCCCAATTGCTGAACCCCCACCTGTGACGGAAGAGGAAACAGCCTCCCTCCTACCTGGGGAACCTCATTGTTGATGGGCGGGTTGACCTCCACGCCCTCCTCTGAACTGCCTACTCCTTGCCGCCCTTCCTGTGCCACGCTGGCGAAAGTGGCCTCTCGCTCTGTTACCTCTCGATTGCCTATTAAAGGGAGGGTAAGCCTGACCCTCATACATAGGGTTGAAGGCCGGCGAGAGTGCGTAGGAGGTCGAGGGTTGTGACTGAGGAGACAGCAGGAGGATGGGCTGGGTCTGCTTCGAGGTTGAAGGTTGTCCCTGTTGGGTAACCGGGACGGCCTGAACAAATTGCTGCTGTTGCTGGTGTTTCTGGTAAGGCTGGAACCTTTTACCAGACTTCTTTAGTTTCTTACCAGCAGCAGGGGCGGATTCTTGTTTCCTCTTAGAGGAGATACCCCCATCTAGCTCTAAGGCTCTGGTTGAGCCTAGCAGCCTCGTGGTGTACCTCATTTACAGCGGACTGGGAAGAGGTCCGCTCCCCCCCACAATGCTGGAAGCCAGGAGTCTATTAGGTTCGTGCCTAATAGTGCACTCCTGCAGAACGTGCTTTCGGCAATTCCTCCTAGCTTGGAAGAAGTCGAAAGCATCCGTCTGAACCGTTTGAAGCTGGGACTTGGGCCAGAATCTTAAATAAAGGTTCTGTGCCATACGAAAGAGCAGCCATCTCTGTGATAATCAGAGAATTGAGGGACCTGCCAAACCTAGTTCGAGCGTCGAACTCTGCCTGAATCAAGGAATCAGGCAGCCTTGGGAGCTTTTCGCCAAACTGGTCCATAGCACAGTCCGGTTTGAGCTTACCAAGCGTGAAAGTGGCAGGCAAGTTCTCCCACAATTCTCCGAAAGCTGGGAAGAGCGGAGAAGTAGACTCTGCTTCCCTCAGCTGTGGCATGGGCTCATCCTTGAGGACTGCCTGAAGAGTCGCGTCCACTATTTTTGTAGCGAACGGAAGAGAAGCCTCCTCCTCCGTCGCAAAAATAGTAAAAGGACTCTTGAAAGCCTGGAGCTTAGTGTTGGTACACTCCCAGTCCTCAAGGCAGTGAACCCATTCGCGTTGAGCGTGATCTCTACTATAGAGAACGTTCTCCCTGGAGATCTTGTCCTCCTAGTGAGTGCCGCTACGGTCAGCCTAGCATAACCAATGAAAGGCTGCGTCAATCCCGGAGGATAAAACTCGAAGTCCTCAATCCTTCGAGTTCCACACTCCGGGACAGAGATCATACCGTCCTTGAATGGAGCGTAAGCGGCCACTCTCCATGGATTCTCCATGGAGAAGGCGGTGAGGGTAGCGACTCCATAAGGTGGTAGCTGGAGAATACCAGCACTTGCTACTGGGGAGACTGGATGAGGAGCCTGAGCAAGCCCAGCTACTCGGTCCTCGTTCTCTCTAACTCTGTTAGAGAGATCTTGGATGGACTGGCCTGACTGAGACAAAGTGCTCGACAGTTGTGCGAACATTTGTTCGAACCTGGTTCCGAGGGCGGAGACCTGTGAGCCAACCATCTCTCCTACCTGTTGCATCACCACTGCTGAGAAAGCAGTGGGATCAAAGGAGCTAGGTCCCGCTACTCCAACCGGCGTTGCCGGAGTGGATGCGGTGGAGGCCGGAGAAGGCATTGGCTCAGCGGGAGCGCGAGCCTTCTCCTTAGAAGCCTTGCTTCTAGAGCTCTTTGAATAGGAAGAGCTCGGCTTAGCCTTCACCGCGTCAGCATAGGAAGTCGAAGACTTCTTAGCTGAAGAAGACGACGACGACTTTTTAGAAGTCGTCTTAACAAGGGTCTTCGGTTCTCTCTGTCCCTTCACCTTTGGGGGTACAGAGAGAGCGGGTAGGGGTCTCAGATCCCAAAAAGCCTTGGAAAGAAGCGGTAGAAGAAGGGACAGGAGAAGATCCAGGAGCGCCAAGGAAGACCTTGGGCACCCGACACACCTACCTCAACTAACAAATCCTCAGCACCTACCGCCATAGGCTCAATATTAAGGTCCAAGGTTGCGACGTCCGGGACCGTCTCCTGCGTGGCCACGGCCCCGAAAGAGACTGCTGCATCGCTTGCTGGATGGAGGCTATGAGAGGGGCTGCAGATATGGGGTCAACATACCCTGTTGACTTGCCACCGGGGAAGATCTGAACGGCCAGCTTCTTGTCCAAGATGTAAGGCTGGCCTTTGGCGGCGTTCTTTCCCGAAGCCGCCCACTCAAGCTTTCAGGGTTGCTAGGGCGACTTCCCTCACACCGGCAGCCTGAAAGAGAAGGCGAAATGAAGCTTCTAATGGCGGAGCGGGGTTAACAAGCTTATGACTAAGTGTTGTTAGTAATACGATAAAAAAGTCTATAATCGACTTACCCCCTCCACCAGCTGACTGACCAGGTCGTAACAGATGGCGCAGGCTTCCGGGTGCCAGACGATCATGTCGTTGTAAGGCGTGGCACACGGGGCGTGAGACCTGCACTCATCGTGGGCGCAGGGGTCGTATAACGTCGCATTGCACCCAAGGACCTGACAGTTGGTAGCCTGTAAGTGGAAAGATACATAAGTATCAGGAGAACACTTACAGCCTAACAATTGCTCCGCTGGTGCCGGAGCGAGAAAGTTAGATTAAACCAGAGCCCCGCCATAATACGTGTGGTAGCAAGATGGTTGGAGTTTGTCCAAGGCTACGCTGGAGACAAGAGATAGAATCCAACCAGGTGTGGTGGTGAAAATTGAAACCACGACGGAAAACGGCGGAGATGGTATATATAATATAAATCTAGGAATTCATCGTAAAATTAGGGTATCCTTAAAAAAATAACGAAATAAAACATATCAAACCTTTCCCCCCCGTCTACTAGAAAGAGTGCCCGGGTAAGAAGCAAGCCCCTTCCCTTCCAGGTAGCGGGGAAAAAAATGGGAAGGATATAGTAGGCAAGCAATAGACCACTAGTAGTGACCACCCCGCCTGCTGGCGGAGCCAGCAAGCTATAACCAAAGGTGCCCCGGCTGCGGCGGAAGGCTCCGTTCGTTATAATGGGGGAAAGGTGGGCTGAGCAACTGGGGGGGGGGGGGGGGGAGGGTTCTCGGCGTTACACGGCGGGAGAGAGAGAGATGGTGGTGGCCTACTCCTCCCCGTCCCAACAACTACCCGCTCGGTGACCCGGTACCCGAAACAAGTGGTCGCCCTATACCCCAGCTGGGGAGAACCCCTGGCCTCCTCAGAGAAGGAGGGAGGAAGGCAACTGAGGTTGTCATGGCAACCAAAGGGGTCCCCCAGACCCCTCCCTTATACCTGGTAGGGAGGGAAGGGGAAGGGTAAGGTGCGATGGAACACGTGACCGGCAAGTGCCTAAGCCGCGATAGCAACACAACCGTGGAAGGGCACGTGAACCAGGCTGTACCAATACATGGGACATGCACCTAGGCTAGCCTAACACCCTAAATAGAACTAAAATTACATCGTAAAGATGGAAAAGACACTTTTAGTAAAAGAAAAAGAAGCCCAGGAGGAGGCAAACTGTTCCGAGGAACAGAAGCCTACTCGGAGCCAGCGATAGCCGATGAAGAGCAAGAGCCGGGATGCTGGGCCAGAAACACAGAATAGCCCTAAATACCAAACTAAGAGAATGGTAAATGGGCTAACCTAGCTAAAAAGGCGATGTAAAAAACGATGAACGTGATATAGTAAGCCCATAAGTATAAGAAGTCCCAGTATGGAAGACTGGGAATTCTTAATGTGGCAGCATGGCGCCGCCACGAGTCGACCGGGAAACCGTATATGACCTATTAGAAGGAAAATACTGGTTCCTGGAAGACTAAAATACGGTAAAACACTACTTATGAGGCACTTAACTTAGCCGTTGCGATGGCAGCACGTTCCATAATGGAGAATGAGGTAAATCCAGAAAATAGTACACAAGCAAGAAAAGACGTACGACGCTTAGCGCTAATAATTAAGGATGACCGCTAGGGGCGCTGCTGTCCGTGGCGTCCCCTAGTAGTAGTAGTAGCGGCCGCATCGCCCGTTGGTATCAGCTCTCTCTAGTGGGGATTTTGATTGGAAGGTCTAATTGGTGAATGTCTCGTGGTAGTGTTCCCACTCGCCCCTATTCTCATACCGACACTTCTTTTAAAGAGTGAGCGAGTCAGTTTTACTGACATTTTCTTAATTTGTTTTTCTCTGGTAATTTTAGATTAATTTTACCTAGAAAGAATGATATTAAGGATCCTTTCATAGGCCGACACGAGCTGAGCCCAGAAAATGAATTATAATGTATACCTTTGCATTCACCAGAAGCAGGATCTGGAGCATAACCAGCAGAACAACGTCGCCGGGTCCGACATGCAAATCCACCCAGTGTGTTAATGCATTTCTCTGTGGTTGAACAGTTGTGAAGATTTGTTCCACACTCATCAATATCTGCAAAGAAAAGTACAGTAAATTCCTTATTTTATGCATACTTCCCTTAAAAGAATTTTATTTCACATATTCAACATTTATGGGGAAATATTATGATAATCTTCAATGAATATTTTCCTGTGCATAACACTTAGTAAACTTAAAAATTAGAGCCTGATAGGAAAGGAAAGGAACTGGGCTTAACGTTGATGGAACTGATAAAACCAGACCTCTTTGAAAATGAAAGTACAATGAGAATAAAAAAACTTGATAGTTAAGGAAAAGAAACAACCATCAAATTGTGCACTCTCAGGGTGAACAATTTCCAGAGTAAAAGTGGGAATAGGTGGTCTGAAGTACATTATGAGGCAACCTGAAAAGTGGAGGAACTCTCTCTACGGTTATCAAGTCAATGGTCACCACAGTACCTTTGGAAGGAAAGACAGAAGAGCTCTCACAGTGTAGGGAATCTAGAAAAGAGGTAAGGATAGGGCCAATGATGAGACAAACATTTCATTCCTCAAATCTGCACTTTTTTGGATAAAAATTTCCACTACTCCTGATCACTAATTTTTTCAAGACCTAATGTAAATAATTATCATTACCATCAATCAAAGCATTATTACCCATGTTCTATCAATGCTAGTTTTATGGATGTCATTCTAAAAGTGTACATAGTGAGTACTAAACATTTAATGAGTCACTAGATTATTTTCAACATAAAAGGTAACAACTTACCAAGGCATCGTTTTGTATTCAAATCAAATCCAAAACCTTCAGGGCATTCTTGCACGGGGGTTTGGAAAGTAGCCTGTGGTAAAATTTCATATGCATTTCTTCCTAAATCCACTTCATTTAGGCTGATCGATTCACATCGGTATTTGCCAATTTCGTTAATACAAATTTCACTTTCTAGTTGACATATATGAAGCCCTTCTACGCATTCATCAACATCTACAAAAATATAAAAAGACATTAAAAATGAAAGAGTCACTACCACTGATGGGACAGTACAAAACCCAATTTACAATACTTTTTCTTAAAGCAATACACAGCAAATACAATCACATAATACAAGACACTTAACAGATAATTAGCAAAACTCAGTCATTAAAACATAAGCAAAATCAATAAAATAAAGCATCTGCTCAAGAATTAAACTTACCTTTCAGAGTACATTCAAATTTTGTATAGTCTGCATTTTGCAAGAAGAACCAATGCAATTCCAACATATTTTATTTATCATTACAGCAAAGTGGGCACAGAATAAAACAGTTTATATCAGCACAAAAGAAAGCAGTGGTTCATTACTAGACCACAAGCAAAGCTGGACACTAAATGGTACCTCTTTGGGTATCACAAAACAGTCAAGCAGCTGAGGCAAGGATCTATCACCTAACCTTCACAGCCTGTGGTTGAGCTGTTGGATGGTTTATACCCAGCGGGACAGAGGGCGCGAGGAAGTTCATGGCATGTATAGGATCCTGCTGTGTTGTGACACTCCCAGCCAAGGTCACAAGGTACATCAACACATTCGTCCCGGTCTGTGGCAGGCTGAGTTTAACTCCAGCCCATTCAACCTACTACCATACTACTAATTGTCCATGACTATCTATTACATAAGTTAATAATATAATACTTTTAATTGTCAAAAGCTTTCATGATACAAAAATCATTCTGAGGTGATGATCTTAACTACTAAATTCTATAACATTCCATTCTGTTCACACACTAAGTATGGATTTTGAACACAAAATATCATGAGTAAAGGTATGAGATATATTAGCAATAAATGAATCCTGAAAAAGGCTAACAATTTCCATTAACATTTGACATTTTTTTCAGTCCACGTTTGAAACTACTTAAACAATATGGAAGATCACTTAAAACTTACCTACACAAGTTCTGAGAGCCAAGCTGAACTGAAAACCTTCATCACACTTCATGTCACACTCGTAAGCACCAGCTATATTTCTACAAACTTCTTCCTCAGGATCACAACCATGTAGTTCCTCAGCACATTCATCAACATCTGTCCAAAGTATCCTTGGTAACAATAATACAAAACAGCATGCAATATAAAAAGGACTTCCTATTGAAAACAATCTACGTATAATGATCAAACTACAAACATGAGCAAAACTATTCCCAAAGAGATATTCAAAGCCAATGTCATTCTTACATAAGCAGAATGACATAGACCATTCTCTAAATTTTAAAGACAAAAGAAAGAGAGGATCATCAGTGGACAATCTGTTCATGAATACTAATCATTCATAGCAATAAACCACATGTTTATAACAAGACAACCAAAACTACCAAATAACCCTGACCATATCATGAGTTACTTGGCAAAATTCATTATGACTACAGTTCAAAAATAAAGATACTTTGACAATGCACCAATGGCCCAGAATAATCAGCTAATAATTTATTAATATAAAAATGTTTCCACAATACGAGACAAAACATGATCCCATAAAACTTTAATGCAAAGTTCCAATACACAAAATACAAAACATGAAGGAAAGATGTACAATAAGTGAAACATACCTTATTATCCTCTCATAAAGTTTTCCACCTGAAAATGTCCTTTACAGTGTAGTACTCTAGACATAAATTTCTATTGATCGCAAAAACAGAATTACCTATCAGCAACTATTCAAGTTACTAACATGAAGGAATCAACCAACTTCCCCCTGAATGAATTACGAGCATACCTACGCAAGTCTGTTGCTGAGCACTATACTTATATCCAGCAATGCAGTCATTAGGGCCCCCTTTCTCCTGACACATAAAACTTCCTTGGGTATTGAGGCAGAAGTGAGTAGTTCTGTCACAGTTGTCCAGACCATCCGCACATCATTATCTGTAAAATAATAATGCCCTTCTCTGTAAAAAATTAGATATTTCAAATCTTATTCAACATACAATAGATTTATAAAATCATCTATGCTTTGAAAGGAAAATCACAATGATAATACAGAGCTCAATATTATCAACAAAATTAATAAGAAATTAGAACTGTAGAAATATACGACTTGTATATTTTATAAGTGCATAACCAAAACTGTTTTACCTTAAACAAAAAGAAAATTCTGTGCAATAAACAGAGACCTAAAACTAGTCCATAAAATAAAATATATACAAATTTATAAAATGACACTGTAAGTAGCATCTATTCTGTGCGAGTCTATTACAGTACAATTATTTTACAAGAAAATTACAGTTTGGCAAATTTGAGACGTTACAGAAAAATACCATCCCTGAGAAAAGCAAGCAACACATCTGTCCACACTGTCAAAGTGAGCTATAAATGACCAGATCAATTCTTGAGATTCAAGTGGTAACAAATGGCATGTTGATTTGGACGAGTCTTCTATATAACTCATTTTCAAGGTGAAAAATAGTAGAGTAGAAGGTAGGCTCTTTAAATTAAATATGAGAAAGATTGCATTATGTAAGTAGAGGAATACGTACTGCATTTTGTTTTCAACTGGACATGTCTACCCTGAAGTAGAGGAACCCTGTTATTTTTATTGTGACCACTGGAAAGGTTGATTATGAAATGAAGACTTTTCTTAGTCACATGCTCCTTCTATCTCAACTGTCATAGATACAGTGTAAGTACTAATAACTTCAGAGGTTTAGTATACAACTACAAAGATGCAAGTCAAATTCCCATTTGAATACTTGAAAAGGACGTACGTATTTCCATAAACCTGAAAAGAATACAACAGACAAGATATCTAACTACAGATGATATTGCATAACACACCCAGACAGGACTGAAGATTAAGGTCAAAGGCAAATCCAGGTGGACAATCCGAAACAGGAATCTGAGTACAGGAGTAAGAACCTATTGTGTTTTGGCAGATAGCTCCTCTGCCACATAGTTCGCTCACAACTTCACATTCATCCACATCTGTAAGTAAAGGCAAAATAGAAATACTCAAGAGACTATTTAACACAAAACTAAAGCATGATATTCCATTTTTGCACCATAGAAAAGCGTTTAACTTTAAAAGTAACTACAAAATGTTCCAACTACAGCGGCGTGCATTTATCAATACATAACTAAAACCAGTCTGCCAAAAGTCATACACAAAATGCTTCCAATCATCAACTTTCAAAGCAAATATACCCCCGATTTTATAAAACAATATAAATATATATATATATATATATATATATATATATATATATATATATAAAATACTAATACTAGTTATTAAACTTAAAGCACAATACTACATCCTGAAAATGTCTCAACACTTACATTGGATTTCAGAGTATGTAGCCATAAGAAATCCACTAACTATTGAATAAACATTTTGTTATCACCTGAGAAAATCTAAAATGGCATGAATATCAACCAAAAAGTATGTGTGCTACCACTCTCTTAACTTTGATGAGCATAGTTGTTATTATAATAAGACAAAGCCCTCCAACTCTTAATATGTTAAATATCACCTTCCATGTTCTCCCTCATCTTCTCTCTGATTACTTGGATTCATGACAGGTGTTTTACTCTAATAACCATGATGAGCCGACATCTACATAGCATTAGGCTAATGGGATAGGCTAAGTTTTGAAAAAAAACAGATGCTATATTTGGAGGTAAATAATTTAAAAGTCACACACAATTCACACTACTTTGAATCATGTTCAAGTGGGATTTAAACATAAAAACAGGGTATTTCTTCCAAGAACAACCAAGTTTTACGAACATCTTAACAACCCAGTTTGGATGGCATTCTTTGTTTAAATGTGATACAGTAAGTCAAGTTAGATCATCTTAGAAGATTAATTCAGCACTGTAGCAGAGCTTAGCCCCAGTGAGAATATTTTTAAGAATTGTGTATTCAGTTATATGCTAATTTATATTTTCTCTCGAGTACAAGAAAATTAATTGAAAGATACCTATAATCACTTTAAAAACTACAATTTTCTGTTATTCTATACTCTAATATACTAGGCTTTGTTAGTAACATTAAATCTGAAATCTAAGGGCTCACCATCACAAGCTCTGATCTCCAAATTAAATTTATACCCGGGTGGACATCGACCCTGAGACTGTGTTGTATCCAGGAATCCCTGCTCAGCCCGTGCTCCAGGAAATCCCTGCACTCCAAGTGCACCATCCCCTATGCCATACACAGTTGATCCTAAAAGATTAAGATCTCTAGACTCTCCGGAGTGACCTAATGGAATGCTTCCCCCAAAAGACTGATGCTGAGCTTGGCCGGGAGAAGACAAGGAACCATCAGCATTGATGCAAGCATACGATCCAACTTGATTGTAACAAACTTGTTCTCCTGGTACACATCCTTGTTGACCCGTGAGGCACTCGTTAATATCTGTCATATTCAACAAGTAGTACTGTAATTACAAACGCTGTAACAGCCCACAAAATATCAGTCAAATGTTGACAAAAATGATTAGCTTTTCTTGAACAATAACAGCCACAAAAATTTTCAAATGACACCACTTAAAAGCAAAGCTTTTACAACATATACAAAAAATGTATAGGAAAAATATATGTATAATAGCTTTGTAGGGAAAGCTCACAGGGTAAAATCCTATTATTACTTCACTACCAAGAGGTAAAGTTCAGCTCAATTTGTACCTGTCATGAACTCATACCTTTTGGTGGAAAATTAGAAAGAATATGATAATATTATCAGGAGTATGTGATTCAGGAGTAGTAATTATACTTCTGAATACGTAGTCTTAAATAGCCTCCGTAGACAGTGTAAGTTGGCAATTCATAGTAATTTCCTCATCTATAGCGAGATATGTGCATATAGCTATACACATTATGTATTTGAAGATACAGTGCTTGGTTGTCAGGTAATGAACTCAAATGTAAATGTGTAATGGCAGTACATTAGCAATACTTGGAAATTAAGTTAATCTTAAATTACTGCAAGATAATCTTTGCTAACTTTTCCTTTTGAGTTAAGTTTTTCTTTTAGATGACAGCACCCAAGTACTATGAATGGCATTTCCACCTTCTGACCAATAGATTTTCATAAATTGATGAGCAATTACCAATGACAACTAAATCCACAAAATTACTGAAGTACATCAACACAATAAAATCTTTAAATGCTTCAGTTATTAAACTACGTAGTTATTAAAGTATGAAACAACACTGTACATAGCCCATCAATTTATAAAAATTATTGATCAGAAAGTGAAAATGCCATTCATAGTGCTTGGGTGCTGTCATCTAAAGGAAAACGTAACTCAAAGGGAAAAGTTAGCAAAGATTATCTTGTGTAATGATAGCTATAAGAAATAATAGCAGATAGGGTAGGGTAAAAACAGACAGAGAGAGAATAATCAAAGTACAGTGAAAATAATGAGAAAGAGAAGGAGAGAGAATAATCAGAGTATGTGCAGTGAAAATAACGAGAAAGAGGAAGAGAGAGAGAGAGAATTGAGCTTTGGTGTGTGAGCTAGAATTTGATCAACAAAACCTTAGTCACAGGAAGTTGGACCATAACACCATCACAATTAAAATCTTAAGACCATCATAAAATATTTGAGCTGTGACCTCGCACCAAACTTACTCAGTTTCTATCGAGAACGCAGTTCCACCTCCAGGAGGAGGTATTAACATGTTAAATTATTGACTCCGCCTGGAAAAGGAGGAATTAACACGTTAACCCCACCCAAAAGGGGATGGGGACAAGATAAGGAAAGTCCACTCCACGAATCAAGAATCCAGTTGGGCGAAGAACCAGATCCTACACCGCCTAAGGAAGTGGTGCCGAATTTGAACCGAGGGTAACTGAATTTGAGAAAAGAAGTAGAAATATTGCCAGGGTCCAAAAAGAGATTTATAAGCTTTGTAGTTGTAACTCTAATTCTTTGCACAGTAAAGAAAGAAACTCTGCCGTTCGTCTCACTCAAACTTCTGCGAGATTAAGCCAATTAAGATGACTAATCCAGAATTGACATTAAGAAGAAACATAAGTTAAACATAGAACCAGACTGCAGAACGAATCATCAAGAAGCAAGATGCAGGTAAGCGAACATAACTCGAACACTCAACCTTACAAAAACGCACCACACTTGCAGTACTTTAAGATTAACTTAATTTCCAAGTAATACTAATGTACTGCCATCACACATTTGCATTTGAGTTCATTTGCTGACAACCAAGTAATGTATCTTCAGATATATAATGTGTATAGCTATATGCACATATCTCGCTATAGATGAGGAAATAACTATGAATTGCTAACTTACAGACTGTCTACCAAGCCTATTTAAGACTATTCAGAAGCATAATTACTACTCCTGAATCACATACTCTTTATAATATTATCATATTCTTTCTAATTTTCCACCAAAAGATATGAGTTCATGACAGGTCCAAATAAGATATTCATTTGTAAATAGATTAACAAAATCGGAGTAAAAGGGCCTGAGTAAATTCAACTATAAGTCTTTTACTGAAAAATACCCATTTGTGACGTTATATCAAGAAAGCCAAAGTTTTTCAATAAAAGCACATTAGGATTGAGCATGCTGACTGTCCTCCATAAGGTAGGAAGTATGTACAGTACATACTATATGGAAACACTTCTTGATATAAAAACTTTCTTTCCGAATCATCCAAAAATACACTAAATAATGACAAAAGCCAACATAAACTAAAATATTAGCCACATATATTTTAAAAACTTTTGACATATTTAAAGTACGAAGTCTGAAACATGAGAAATATAAAAACACAAATACAATTAACATCTGTCAATAACCAGTAAGCAAAATCCATTATGCCCATTTATATGCAGGTATGCATATAATCCTACTATCAATATTACATAATCCCTTTACATAAGCTCACCAGCCATCAAGATCTCTTAATTGGTATGAACTTACCCTCACAAGATCTCTGATCAAGTGCCAACTTATACCCAGGATTGCACGAGCATTCAATGGATATACCGGTGTCTCTGCAGATGTGCGCACATGGGTTGTTTAGCTGGCATCTTGAGGAGGAAAAAAAGAAGCAGAATTGTAGCTTCAATCCACTGCTTTGCAATATGAAGAGACATTTCTTGAGCAGTTTAAAACCATGGTTGATTTACAATAAAATGCAATAATATCATTTATAGCCAAAATCTAGAATATCAACAGGTTATGAAAAGGCTTAACTTAATAACAACCAGTGATGGAGCTGTATCTGAATAGGTGGAATCCCTAATCAACAAATCTGACAAAGTACCATTTCAAAAACAAAGCAATTATAAAATGCGCCAAAGTTTCTTCGCCGTATTAGAGTTTTCTGTGTAGTGTATAATGCTCCATGAAACTTTCAGCCACGGTTGGGTGATGGCCTGTGTTGTTGACACCTTAAATAAGATAAAAACTACTGAGGCTACAGGGCTGCAATTTGTTATATTCGATGGCTGGAGG
Organism: Macrobrachium nipponense; assembly: GCF_015104395.2. NCBI lineage: Eukaryota > Metazoa > Arthropoda > Malacostraca > Decapoda > Palaemonidae > Macrobrachium > Macrobrachium nipponense. The sequence continues at coordinate 188,772 of NC_061092.1, read as the reverse complement.
GTTAATTATCAACATACCAGTTTACAGCCCTCTATCCTCAGTAGTTTTTAAGATTTGAGGGTGGATAGAAAAAGTGTGGAAGGACAGACAAATAGTCATCTCAATCGTTTTCTTTTACAGAAAACTAAAAATGCAATATACTTGCTGAAATGTTGATACAATTACAAAATGGAGAGGCGGGTGTGGGGGGGGATACAGTATAGTATTGAGAAATGTAAATCTATGTTTTCATTATTTCAAAACCTAATGAATATAATCAGTGACAATAAACTTCCAACAAAACCATGGCTAGACATGTCAACAGAATGCATAAACAAATAGTCCACATTTTCAAAATGTAGTATGTTATATAGTTTTACATTTGATACAAAATGTGTAGTTCTGTATTTGCTAAAATTTAAATTTAACAAAATCGTTGATGTTATTTTTACTGTACGTAACTTACTTTTTCTCTGTATTTGATGAAACCAGTATTTTTAACACTGACTTATTTTTCAAGGTCAAAGGATCGTATCTCAATTTAAAGGCCACCATTTTACGTAACTTTGATTTTTATTAAATCTGGTAAGATCTCTATCAATAGGAATTACTTTTCCCAAAAGCTCCCATACTTTCACCTATTTTTCAAGTTCACAAGTGAATTTTAAAGGCCAAACTGCCTTCCTCTCATTTTGACTAAATTTCTTGGGTTAATACTTAGGGAGTGGTTATCACTTCTCAACGTCACAAGCCAATTTAAAAGGAAAATTTCATCCTTTTATTCTAAATCTTAAACTATAGCCATCGGAAGTTTCTTGTCAATAACTGTGGCTGACAAGGATAGTCCTCCCACGCAAGCAGGTAACTTCAAATCATAGGATTATACCTCCTCAAAACCCTTTTAAAGCATTTCTTCATTATTAATTCAACAAGAATACTTATACTGTACAGTAACCTGTTCCGTCAAAAAAGAAAAACCACAGCTACTACAACTGCCAGCCTAGATACTTCAGCCAATTAAGATAAACATAACTGAAAGGAAAGAATTTTAAGTACCCCCAATCCAACAAAAATATTAAATGCGCAACTATACCATGTTATTTTCCTTTTAAGTCAGAGGTGATGAAATGTCTTGAAACAAAATAAAAATATTTTAAGATCCTATAGGAAAGACAACAAATGTTTAAAAATACCATACAATCGAGGCAAAATGACATAGAACTATACATCACAGAAGTACTTCAGCATACTACAACACTTAATATTCAGTTTGTTTATCTAAAGGGCCTTGACTTACCTGTCAGTTAATGCATCCTGTAAACAGGTCTTGCCATCAGTAGACAGAGTGAAACCCGCGCGACACTGGCAGCGGTAAGAGCCAGGTGTTGGGACACATACGTGCGCACACAGTTTGCCAGGAAATCTAGCACAAAGATCTTCTGATTCTGAAAAATCAAATGCACTCACATTTACTGAGCATGGAACTGAATACATAATTATCTATGGAATCATAATGATACTGATATATTTTTTTAAATGTAGATTTCTATAGCTTGTGACTACTTAACTTTCAAAAGGCAAAAAATATGATGAATACTGAGGTTCTTGTGAGATCAGATTATTAAAAAATTAGGAATCAATGGGAAATAAAAGCTAAGTCAGTGATTCTTATAGTAAATAAACTAAAATCTTTTTATAATGAGCCAAACTAAGCAACTTGTTGCTTTAAAAATAAACATAAATGCAAAGGAGTCCACCTAACAAGGCTCTAAAGTCGTTATGATAACTCCCAGCAATAATCTTGCACTATCCACTTATTTTGTTAGTTAGTAATTTGGCTACAACTTTATATCAAACCGTTAAAATAAACACGAGTAGCAGTGATAATACACTTTTAGTATTAAACTATAAACATTCTCTGGATTTGTCCGAAACAGGCATATACTTACCAGGAACACTTATTCCAGGTAGAGAAACTCCTGGGTACAGAGTGCCAAATCCAAACCCTTGACCACCTGGCCCTATAAAATGAAAATAATTTACACTGATCTTCAATAAAATGAAAGGTGGAGCACATACTTTGCAGTTCAATAAGATGAAATGTGGAGCACATAAATTGCAGTTCAAAATAATAAAAGGTGGAGTTTATACACTGCAGTTCAATAAAATGAAAAGTGGAGTAGTCATCAAGTCTGAAAACATCAAGTGTGGGATTTCTACATTTAAAATATGTGATTATTTTTTAAAAATCAGTACCACTGCTTGAATGGGATGTTCTTTATCTATAAAGACAAGCTATCCATGAAGTTCATTACAGTTCCAGCCCACTCACCTCCTTGAACTGGCTCAGACAAGTCAGGTGTGAGAGCATTCGTTGGGGATGCCTGGGAGCAGCACTGAAGGTACGAGTTGTCCCAAGGGAAGCCGAACTTGAATCTCATGTTGCATCCCATTCCCATGCTCCCACTCACAAGACCTAGCTTGCAGGCGTCACAACAGTCCTTCACAAAAACACAGGCATTAATCGTTACAGGAGACTCGGAGTTTATCAGAATTTGGATTTCCTTCACTTCAAAAGCATTCCATTTCAAAATAGAAACAAGTCCCAAATTTCGAAATGTTGGATTACCTTCACTTTAAAAACATTCCATTTCAAATTAAAAATAAGTTCCAAATTTCAAGCAAAAATGCTCAGTTCCTCGTGAGAGTAGAGGATCATGAAGCATACTAGACAGAGAGACGAGTTAAAGAAAAAAATTTAATTCTTTCTATCTTTCTTACCTTGAAGAACTCCCCACCTTCATCATCATTATCGAGGCATTCCTGGCCACTCTGGGCGAACTGCTTTCCTTTCTGACACTGTTCATCCCTAAAAGGAAACAGAAAATAAAAATACCACCCTCTACCGAGTAAAAAAAAAAAAAAGCAATTTAAATGGACACCAACAGAGTAATTAGATTAAATGCGAATGTGAGAGAGAGAGAGAGAGAGAGAGAGAGAGAGAGAGAGAGAGAGAGAGAGATCAGAAAGGAAATAAGAAAAGAAAAGTAACCCACAAGCAGCAAGAGAGAGGGAGAACACATTTTCCTCCTCTAGAGTACCTGTACATCCTCAGACAGCAAATGGAGGCAGACGTTATGCAAATCGACTGATGCTCTGAGGTGACTCCGGCGACAGGAGCCGGGAATGTCGAGCATTGCTTCTTTTCTCTCGCCCAGTTGACTCCATATCCACAGCATCTTCCGAACGTCGGTTCCAAATCACCTGAGGGAGGAGTTGAATCAAGAATGAAGGGTAAAATAACAATTTAGGGATTGGATTACAGAATCTAGGAAAAAGTGCTGGGACCTATGAGGTCAGTCAGTGCTGCAAGGGAAAGTGACAGTAGAAAGGTCTGACAGGTTTAACAGGAGGAAAACCTCGCAGCTGCACTACGAAACAATTGTTAGAGAGGGTGGAGAGTCAGCTGGAAGACACAGAGCATGAACGGAGGTATACAGTAAAAACAATGGAAAAGGTTGCAACTAGAGACCGAAGGGAAGCTATAAAGAACCTCAAGTAATGCTTACAGTGCACCATATGAGGTGTGCTGACGGCACTAGCCCCTAAAGGGGAATACCAGTTTTGCAATAACAACAATTAATTTATGTATTTTTAAATCCCAGTTCCCTTCTAATGTACTTGTGAGATAGAAATGTACCAGCAAACATGAGGCAAAGATTCTTAGCAAGTACGTTTCTTAACCTCTTCTCGATTATAAACTTAAAAGTATAACCGATACCTGTATTTTCATTCAACTGTGGAAAGTTGAATCTTTGACATGAGTCATGGAAACAGAATTTTGTTATGCAGCTTAACGTGGAATTAGTACTAACAATTATGGCACACACAAACATGGTGCACGATAAAACAAATTCAAATGCAAAATAGACCCACGACCCTTCATGAAGCCTTACTTCTGGGCTAGGTGCTGGAGGCCCCAAAAAATTGCTACAGACATTAGCCTTTCTGATTTCTTTACACTAGAAAATATACAACAAGGGACATGAGCCATATGGTCAGTTATAAAAATTTCCGAAATTCATTAAAGTATTTTTCCTTCTTTTTAATAATGCTTGGAAAAGTTTTACCCTCAATACCTCCTTAAACAACACCGCTTACAGACATAGTTTAATGAGCATATATAATAAATGAGAACGCATAATAGTATAAGCCATTATCCTTCAAATATGAAATATTTTTACTGCCTCTCATAATTCCATCACACATTCTCTCATTGGAGTAACAGAGAATAAAAGACAATACTACTAATACTACTGCTCCATCGAGCATTGCCGGGACCATGGAGTAAATTCCCGAGATGTATATTAGTATTGCACCAGCCTGGGTTTATGCTCCTGGGTTAGGTTAGGTTGGGTTGGGTTGGGTTGGGTTGGGTTAGGTTAGTTCAAATAAAAAACTAATGACGTAAATTTTGATGTGGGAAACATAATGAGATTATTTTCAAGAAGATTCTATGGTTAGTTTTCAAGATATGGCGTCCAGCTTTTTTCAGGGAAGGTTCTAGGACTCTGTTACAGTTCGGGAATGTGCGACAGGAGAAGTCATTCTGTGCCCTCAATGAAGAGAATAATTATTGTTTATTAAATTTGGATAAAGATGACAATTATTAAAAAAAAAAAAGTCACACACACACACACCAACACAAACATATGCTAATGCAGAAAACCTATGCATAGCATTCACATACATTCGTACTATGTATAAATGGATTTAAATAAAAAAAAAATGGATTAAACTAGCGCCAGAAAAACTCTCAGTAATTAATCAAATGGGTTAATCGCTGTATGTGCGTATGTGTGTACATAAACACTTATATGAAGCAGAGCCGTATATAGTCTCTATATACGGCTCTGATATGAAGAAGCGTTATTAATATCAGTTTGGGGATTTCAATTAAAATTTAGATTCGAATATAAAATGAGACTAAAGAGATCACGAGATATCACATTTCTGTTGAGGTTTTAAGACCGTGAACAATTAATATCTATATCCCAACTTCATCCAGTAACCAACTCAAGATAATTGGTATATATATACTTTGTTAATCGAGTATCGTGGTCGTAAACACGGACATAAGGGCACAAACGCAACAACATTGAGCCGTTTCAAAGATAAATCCAGCCTACTACTACACCATCTAAGATTCCGATGGACGTTGTGAGGGAACATTCTTCTGTTCCCTCGTTAGTTACTGTTCGTGTGGTTTTCTTCTTCTCCTCGGTGTTTTCACAGTCATTAAAAAGAGGCTCGACTCGTGCTCCTCCGGGACTACAGCCATCCGGTCCATTAGTTCCAACATCAGCACCACTAATCCACCCTTTGGGGACGGTACGTCATGCAACCCCATGCATCCTCCGCAGACCTGGTTCATTTATTCATTCATTCATTCATTCGTTCGTTTGTGAATGTTATTTTAGTTCGTTTTCACTTAACATCAGTGTGTTTAGTCTTCGTTCATTTTCGTTCTGCTGTTGTTGGTCTTTTAATAATAATAATAATAATAATAATAATAATAATAATAATAATAATAATAATAATAATAAGATCCTGTGGGACTATGGTATCAGAACGGATAGGGTGATACGTGCAAACAGACCAGACGTGACGTTGATTGACAAAGTCAAGAAGAAAGCATCACTCATTGATGTCGTAATACCATGGGACACCAGAGTTGAAGAGAAAGAGATAAGTATCAAGATGTGAAAATAGAAATAAGAAGGATATGGGATATGCCAGTGGAAATCGTACCCATAATCATAGGAGCACTAGGCACGATCCCAAGATCCCTGAAAAGGAATCTAGAAAAACTAGGGGCTGAAGTAGCTCCAGGACTCATGCAGAAGAGTGTGATCCTAGAAACGGCACACATAGTAAGAAAAGTAATGGACTCCTAAGGAGGCAGGATGCAACCCGGAACCCCACACTATAAATACCACCCAGTCGAATTGGAGGACTGTAATAGAGCAAAAAAACAAAAAAAAAAAAAAAATAATAATAATATAACCTTTAATTCAGCTCACTTTATTAACCTCTTATGACAACGATGACTTCCAAGCCTTTGAGTTTCGCTGTTTTTTTCCTTTCTTTCTTTTTTACGGAGAAACAGACAGGAAAAGCAAAATGGAAGCACTACATGTTATCTCTCTCTCTCTCTCTCTCTCTCTCTCTACTCTCTCTCTCTCTCTCTCTCTCTCTTTTCTCCTTTATATATTATATATTAATTATAATCTATATATATATACTATATATATATATATCCTATGAGAGTACTGATGACACGGCCAGAATCCTGAACATTCCATTTAATGAAAATATTAACGAATATATAAAATGAAAAATGATCATTACTGTGTTATCATTATTGACATTTCCCCTCCTCTCATAGCATCATTATTACCATTCCCTTCTGGATTCCAAGCAGCACCAGGGACCTAAATCCGATCAAAATTTTTTATATCATTGATATCTTAAGACAATCCCACCGATATCTTATTTCTTTATTTCAGAATCATACTTTAGAGGCAGCTTAGTTTCTGGACGAGGTTTTTTATCCTTGCTCTTATCCACACCTATTACGCCCCACCATTTTCAATGTTTTACCGCCAGAGACACATTACGAGGCTCTATATTATTTTTATTATATTATTATTATTATGGAACAACCCACCAAACAAAATACCATTTGAAAGAAGGGAGAAAAGAGAGCATAAAACAACAAATAAATATAAGAAAATCAACCAACAAATAAATGTTGACAAAGAAACACAACAATGTAATTCACTGGTACTACACAGCTTCTCTAAAATCTTCAGCATCGATTATCATTTATATTTGAACGTCTTCATAAATTCGGAAGAAATCAATGTCGCTATCTTCCTTAAGACGCAAGTTATCACGTTTTCGAAATGGAGCGCCAGTGGTGCACTGTAGGCATCATTCAAGGTTCTTTGCAGCGTCCCTCGGCCACTAGCGGCAACCCCTTCCATTCCTTTTGTTGTACCTCCGTTCATATTATCTATCTTCCATCTGAATTTCCACCCTCTCTAACAATTGTTTCAGTGCAACTGCGAGGTTTTTCACCATCCAAACCTTCTTATTGTCAATTTCCATCTCAGCGCGCTTGGCCTACTCCACTCCAAAATGGAGCAGACTAAGGAACTGAATCCAATCATATTTTAGTGAGTCATAATTAATGTATTTTTCCTCTCTGTATTCATTGGTTACATCTTTCCGTCAAACTTTGCCCCAAATATTACACAACTAACGTCTTAATTTGATATCTGTCGGAAAGATTCTACGCTATAAAGAAGCCACAGAAGAGAAGATTCGTGGTAATACCCGCTTTCTCTCGGTTCCTTCATCCGCCATAAAACCACACACGAAGCAATCCGCAGCGAACGCTCCCTGTAAACAGAAACCCGAGCTGGTCTGTGGTCATTAACTCGTTCTCTAATGAGCGCATATGTGCAATACTTGCCCCTCTACCCTTTTCCGGTCTGTTTGGATTTCAAACGCCCATGAGTTTATGGCTCATTATCAAAATTATGCGGTTTGGCTCTGAAGACCTGATTAGAGGCTTATTGAGATGCATTTGTTGGCAACAATGAATCGGTTTTCGCTTCCACATACCACATATAAAATGGAGGTATTTTGGACCAAGACGGGTCTTAATTCAACTTTATCTCAAATAAAGCAAAACGAATATATTATACAAAAACTAACGAACAGGTTTCCACTAAGCTTTCAGCGTCGAGAGTCAATCCATACCTCTAAATCAATTTGATTTGACTTGGGTCTAAATCCAGTGAATTTCGGTGGTGATCATTAGCAGTCCCGAAACACCGGAGATAAGCGCTCCAAAAATACGCGAGTACCTTTCAATTATATAATTATCTGGTACGAAACGGAACAAGGAACAACTTATTGGATTCGTCAAATTATTCGGGTTTACTAAGAGAATAGTATTCGTTAGTATTTTTGAAAAGATTTAATAAACATATTCAATTTGATAAATTCTTAACTATCATTATTATTCCTTTTCAACCTTTGATTCCTAATCCATCTTCTAAACGAAAACAGCATTACAGCAGTTAGTTTCAACATCGTGTTTATTTGTGTGTGTTGGGGGGGGGGGGAGTTGGGGGGAGTTGGGGAGGAGAAGGAGGAACATTACCGAGTCTCCAACATCAAGAGAAACAGACGAGAAGAGAGCAAAAACTAAAACCAGGGTAAAATAGATAGAATAAATGGAACTCATTCGCGCGAAAAGTTACCCACGTCCGCAAACCTGGGAGGCTTTCAGATCGCCATAAACACCTGACCGAAAATCACAAACGTCCCAATAGCTGTCATTTGGTTTGCAATAAATCTCTCGAGAGCTAAGGCGCGCGTGTCATACCACGTGAATCTCACAAAAAAGAAAAACAAAAAATAGTTGTTAAAACTTCGAGTTCACTGAACCCATCTTTTTATTAAATGTGGGAAAACGGATTCACGTTTAAATTCCCACCTGTTTCCCCGTCAGTGTAACTGTCACCTATTTCAGTTTTACGAGCGTCAAGTGTAAATTATGAATTAGGTATGTTGACATAACGGAGGCTATAATTCATCTACCAACAGTTATCGTCCACTTGTTTATTTGTCTTGTCAGCCATTCTAATTTTTCTTTCATCCACGCACCCATCTACCCCTCTGTCTACCTATCTTCTAGCCAGATCCATCTCTCTATACATAGAGAGAGAGAGAGAGAGAGAGAGAGAGAGAGAGGTGGATGAATGTATGATGCGTGAATGAAAGGAAAAGCAGAACAGCTGACACGACAAATAAGCAAACAGATAGTTGGTAAATGAAATTTCATACATACATACAATATATATATATATATATATATAATATATAATAATATATATATATATATAATAATATAATATATATATATATAATATATATACATAATACATACACGCCTCTGCATCAGAGGTAAACATACTTAAAAGCAGACCCATCAAGCACGCCGAGAAACAGGTGGCAAAACGAGAAAGAACCGTACGTGGGCAGAGCCCCCCAAGTGTAGCATTTCGCAAAACACTCTCTAGGATTACAGGGGCCTGTTTTTCGAGTTGCTTGTTCCAACACTCCCAAGACATAAAGCAGAAGAGGGACAAACACACGGATTTGGCGTCGTCGAACCACTTTAGTAAAAAGGATTTAAAGGTGTAACAGGAGGAAAACCTCTCGGTTGCACTATGACTCAATCGTTAGGAAAGGGTGGAAAGTAAGATGAAAGAAAGAGAATATGAAAGGAGGTACAGTCAAAGGAATGAAAGGGGATGCAGCTACGGGCCGAAGGGACGCTGCAAAGTACTTTTTTTTACCTTTTTTATTTATGGCAGTTTAATTCCAATATAAATCAAATCTCTTCGATTCTACCTTTTTTAACACTGACCTTTAGAGTGTCTATTATAAACTTATTATTTATATAATTACCGTTTTCATTCATTCTCATCATACGGCTGAATGACCCTATGGGTCCCAGTGCTTGGCTTTATGCCTAAATCACATATTCCATTCCATTTCAAAGAACCTCAAATTTGATAAGTTGGTTAAAGTAGGTTCTAACAAAGCTATAATTTGCCATCTTTGGAACGTTGCAACCAGGATATCGTAGGGCTACATTACGTGAAACCATTTGGAAACTTCTAAAAAGTTCTCTGGTTACGCTTGAAAGTTCGCGTGGAGGAGCTGAAAAAAAAAACATTAAATGTACACGCTCATTCAGCTCAAATACTCAGTGAGAAAATAAGAAAACGTTATGGCAAATAATGCTTTGTGACGGAGATATAAAAATAATAGTACGGAAAATGTGTACGTAAAAGCTATGGAAAGATATTAGGTGTAGATATATATATATATATAATATATATATATATATATATATATATATATATATATATATATATATATATATATGTGTGTGTGTGTGTGTGTCTGTGTTTATGTGTGTGCATAATACTCATATCATAACGGAAACGTTATCCTTCAACATGAAGTGAAATGCTGTAATAAAAAAGATATTAAAGACTTTCGAGATTTTATACTAAAAGAAATAGCAGAAAACAAACGTTTAATTGCTATCAGAATCTTATACGGTGTCTTTCCTTATATCAAATGATTAGACTTACAGAAACGCTAAAGAAAGTTTAAAAATGAAAGGAGACAAAGTTAATACAATAGGATTTTCATCAGCACCGCATTAATTCTTCTTGACTTCTGATTCACCCACTTAACCTGATAGTATCTGGTACTTGTTCGTAAGAAAAATATAGAAGAATGAAGACACTAAATACACTTGCACAACGTCAACGAATTTCCCCGAAGCTTCCCTCATTCATATGAAAGACTCGAGAAATTTGTTTCGCCCCTTCATTGAAGCGCCCAGCCACCTACGTTCGCAAATCCATTCATAATTAGAATTAATCTTCTCCTATTACATTCTCGTCAAGCTGACTAATTGTCAGCTTAAAAAGCAAAAAAGGGGTCGAATAATCCCCGTATGAGAAATGCAGGCACTGAAATCGGAGCTCGAGTCGAGAGCTACGGAATCTCTGAAAAGGTGGCAGAGGCGGAAGGGGTTCGGGAGACGTGTCTGAAATGTGGTCATAGTTCAACGATAGGCAGACGACAAACTGCGGCGCGTGCTGTGCGGGTGTGTGTGTGTGTGTGTGTTGTGGGGGGGGGGGGGGAGTAATGAGGGTGAGGGGTCATCATATGACACTGTTGTGTCGTCCGGAATCAAGATCTTAAAAGAAGACCTCTTTAAATGCATAAACATTCAAGTGAAGAAACTAAGTAACAAACGGGCTAAACGAAGATCGCTAGATATAAGTATAAATATATGACACCAGAGACACTAGAGCTATGAGAATCCTATCTTTTTTACTGAGAGAGAGAGAGAGAGAGAGGAGAGAGAGAGAGAGAGAGAGTGGTATTCAGTATCCTCAAAGGAGAATTTAAGTAAGTTATCAAAGAACAAAACATGCAGCAAGAACCAGCCAGCTGTAGCAATGATAGATTTGGTATCGTAGAGCACAATGGGGACCCCGCTGTGACGACAGGGCAACACAGGGGTATTTATGGACAAGAGGAGTAGTACAAGGAGAGAGAGAGAGAGAGAGAGAGAGAGAGAGAGAGAGAGAGAGAGAGAGAGAGAGAGAGAGAGAGAGAGAGAGGAGAGGGGGTGGCCTGAAGGCCATGTGCTTGTGTCGCCTTATCTCGAGATGCTCTCAAGAGAGAGGAGGCTTGGAGGCACTCATTAGTAAGCGCTAATGTAAACAAGATTCTCCAGTGGCAGGGGAATACACATGACAACAAAATAATATGTCTGGTCAAGACGACGAGGAATCGACTTTAAAGGTTCCTCTTTTTAAAAGCTTAACGAAAACGGGTCGCAGTACCGTATTCCTTTCCATTGCAAGCCATAAATTTCGGTCAACAAATGGTTCCTGCATATGCAGAGTGATACACACAATGCTTGATTGTGTGGCTAACTGTATGAGGCTGCTTTATCAGGAACAATATGGCTGCAAGACCAGATGGGAGTCGAGCTTCAAGGAAATTTAAAACCAGATGTGAGGTTGCTTGATGTTCCCCAAAGCCGAATGTGAACCGGGGTTTGGGTACAGCCTTTGAAAGAAAGCTAAGTAACTAGGTAACTGAATTCCATATAGAATTTAAGCCAAAGGCCAAACACTGGGACTTCCGAGGTCATTCAGCGCTGAAAAGGAGCTTAACAGTAAAAGGTTTGAAAAGTGTAAGAGGATGAAAACATTGCAGTTGCAATATGCATCATCAATTGTTAGGAGAGGGTCGAAAGTAAGATGGAAGAGATTATGAATGGAGGCACCTTAAAAGGAATGAAAGGGGTTGCAGCTATAGGCCGAAGGGACGCTTCAAAGAGCTTTAAGTAATGCCTACAGTGTTTGTTTGTTTATTTGCTTGTTCAGCAACGGGACCAACGGCTTTACGTGACTTCCGAACCACGTCGAGAGTGAACTTTTTTCACCAGGAATACACATCTCTCACTCCTCAGTGGAATGCCCGAGAATCGAACTCGCGGCCACCGAGGTGGCAGGTCAAGACCATACCGATTACGTCACTGAGGCGCTTGCCTACAGTGCACCGCATGCCATGCAATACCAGCAAACTTGTATGGCTTAGAAACCGCTACCAACTCGTGAGATTCTCGCTAAGTATCGAAAAAAATCCAGAACACCACATAAATTCAACGGTTGACCTTTGCACGATAACTGAAAGCTGTAAAAAATCTTATCGAAAAGCTTTCACAATTTTTCCATGATACAACTAACGAAAAGAATTGTTTTAAAAGTCAGAATAAACACACAGTACTATATATTCGCAATGTTATGACATTCAAGAAAACAATTGTAGAGTTTTCGAGGCAAAATGATGAATAGGAATGAAGCAGAAGACAGTTGGTTTTGTCTTGAGGTAAGATAAGAGATCACGTTTCCCAGCTACATTTAAGGTCTACAGTATTACGTCGTTACCGAGTACTTGAATAAAGCACAAAATACAATAAACAAGAGTCTTAAGGACACAACGAAGCCGTTAAATAAGTTTACGGTCTGGATACTACCAAATGTTCCCCATTAAAAAGAAAGATGGTAAAAATAAAAGGGCCCGTCACTAGATACACGAGGATTCGGGGTTACGCAAAGCATCACTTTTCTTTTGATCCCAGAAAAACGAGTTGTAATTGACCAAAATGTATTAAAGATGAAAAAAAAACTCATTGCATCAACTTTATACTTTTAACTCAAAACATCTACTTTTGACCCCCCCAAAGAGGTACCTGAAGGGAGAACTCCTAAATGAGCAACAAATGGGTCTCGCTAACCATGATGAGCAATTTCATATGTATATAAACGCAAATGTGAATGCATACATATACAGCGACATCTACGTAAATTTGAATGAGTATATATATAGTGAAATTCACATTCACATATGGTTATAAATAGAGATTCTTTACCAATCATTCAATATGTACGGAAGGCCACTCGGATTTATAAATTATGTCATAAGTTTACCATTAACAAAGTCTTTGCAACATGTGGGGAGGCATGTGAATAAAGAAAGCTTCATAATGTATGTATGTATGTATGTATACTATATATATATCTATATATATATATATATATATATTATATATATATATATATATACATACATGTGTGTGGCATTATAAGAATTGAAAGGGTAAGAATTGTGAAGATCTGTAGTGTTAAAATTATCCGCATAGGTAACAGATCCAGGAACAAAGAGAGCGTACGTAAGATAAGAGGTGAGTGGCGTAGTGGTATGGCGGAGGTTTTCTGCCCAGGAGGCTCATCCACGATTCAGCAGGTTTCAGCGTAAATGTAACCTTAACAGTTGTGATTCTTTCCCTAAAGCCATCACTGTTAGAAAAATTTGTTCGTATGCACATTTACTTATTACAGAACAGGAAAAATATGAATATATAGACACAGAGAAATCAGTGTCTCTATCATTTCGTACGAAGATCAACGAGAGAAGAAAAGAAAGACGCGAACACTTCTACAAGTCTGTAGTTCATTTCCTGTCAAAACACTTATCAGCAACTGCCTCGTGTGTCACGTCCAATTCATTAAAAGACCGCGGCAAATAACATAAGATTAATGAAGCGCCGTAGGGCGATAGGCCGGATCTATATACGGCGTTCGAAAGGAGTGTTCGGCATTATTACAAGGCAGACAGTGCGCATGTGCATGACAAAAATGTTTAAATGAATGAAACAAAATCCTAATTGGAAGCGCCCCCTTAAGACCCATACACACGTACTTGTTACCTATTTTCAAAGAGATAGAGTCATTGCTGGGCGACATAAAGACGGATTATACATAAATCCATACATATAACAGGCACGTGGATTGTTTAAACAATATGCTCTGCCATATAAAATGTTCCATGTACGTCTGCACATCTGGGAGTACACACACACACACACACACACACTTCTCCCTCTGCAAAGGCCCTCTCCTTCGCAGCTCGTCCGCGACAGGATATCAACATAAGAGGTATTGTCATAACCTTGACGCGACTTGAGCAATGGCTTGGCGCCGAGATTTTACAAATGAATGGCTAAAACACTCGATGACCATAGTCGTTGTTGTGCGAGACTCGTCTGTAGCACCGAATAGAATAGAATGTAGAATCTAGGCCAAATGGCTCAACGCTGAGAACTATGATGAAGTTATTCAGCGCTGAAACGGAAATTGACAGTAAAAAGGTTTGCAAGGTGTAACAAGACGAAAATCTCGCAGTTTCACTGTGGGATAATTGTTAGGCGAGGATGGAAAGTACGATGAAAGCAAGGAAATGTGAACGGAGGCACAGATAAAAAAAAAAAACCATTGCAGCTACGGGGCCGAAGGGCTGCTGGAAAAAAAAAACCTAAAGTAATGTCTGCAGTGCACCACATTAAGTGCACTGACGGCACTACCCCTTAAGGGATTGGAACACTGTATTCAACAGCCAATAAGTGAATACAACGAGGGATATTTTTAAACCCTGAAGAGAAAATACTGAACGTGGGAATCAGTAAACCTGATGCACTTGGATAAATTCTTAAAACAATAACCCGTTGATAGAAGTTGAGGAAATTTTAATATGTACAGTATTCTCTCTCTCTCTCTCTCTCTCTCTCTCTCGTCTCTCTGTCTCTCTCTCTTTCTCTTCTCTCTCTCTCTCTCTCTCTCTATATATATATATATATATATATAGATATATATATATATATATATATTCATATGAACAATTATATATATATATATATATATATATATATATAATATAATATATGTACATGTTTGTGTCTGCGTGTATGTGACTTTATGCCTCAGTACAAAGTGGCAAAGTTCTTTGTGTAACTTTTTTACTTTTTTATCTTGAAGCCACTCCCTGTTGAAAGAAAGAGGGAGACATGCATTTATGCATTATGCATGCTGACAAAAAAAAAAAAAAAACATAATAAATCCACAACACGACGTAAAATAAATAACGCGAAGATAATTGCCTCAATAAACTGACCCTCCTGAAACAGCATTAACAAAAACCCGACCCTTTCCCTAAGTAACCCAATCCTTGCAGATCTGGTAATTAGAGAGAGAGAGAGAGAGACCTACACCTTACCTTACAGACCTTACAGTTCGTTCGGGTTGCCCCAGGTCCCTCAGTGTGAGGCGCTAATGTCTACCAGAGAGTTGCTAGTACATCTTCCGGTATATTTTGCATCTTCCAATCTTGGATGGTCTGGATGCAGTTTAGATATTTGTCGAGCTTATTCTTAAAACACATCTACGCTCACTCCTGATATATTCCTCAGATGAGCTGGCAACGCATTGAATAGACGCTGCATTATCGATGCTGGGGTGCGTAGTGGATTAATGTCCTGTGTGCTTTCCCTTATTTTTCCTTTGGGATAAGTTTTGGGCACTATTAATCTACCTCTGCTTGCTCTTTCTGATATTTTTTAGTTCCATGATATTTTCTGTTATTCCTTCTATCTGTTTCCATGCCTGAATTATCATGTAGCGTTCTCTTCTCCTTCTAGACTATATAATTTTAAGGATTGTAGTCTTTCCCAGTAGTCTAGGTCCTTAACTTCTTCTATTCTAGCTGTAAAGGACCTTTGTACACTCTCTATTTGTGCAATATCCTTTTGATAGTGTGGGTACCATATCATATTGCAATATTCAAGTGGACTACGAACATATGTTTTATAAAGCATAATCATGTGTTCAGCTTTTCTTCTTGTTTTGAAGTGCCGTAACAACATTCCCATTTTTGCTTTTACATTTTGCCAACAGAATGGCTATTTGATCATTGCATAACATGTTCCTATTCATCATCACACCAAGGTCTTTAACTGCTTCCTTATTTGTGATTGTCTCATTATTAGGTCCCCTATATGCATATAGCTTTCCTTCTCTGTCTCCATAATTTATTGATTCAAATTTATCAGAGTTAAATACCATCCTATTTACCTCTGCCCACTCATATACTTTGTTAAGGTCTCTTTGTAGAGCGTTCCTATCTTCATCACAAGTAATTTCTCTACTTATTCTTGTGTCATCAGCGAAACTACTCACTACCGAATCCTTAACATTACTGTCTATGTCTTCAATCATAATAACAAACAATATTGCAGCTAGCACCGTACCTTGTGGCACACCGGATATTACCTTGGTTTCATCCGATTTCTCATCGATTTCTTCATCGTTTGCAATAACTATCTGTTTTCTGTTGTGTAAAAATTCTTTTAACCATCTTCCTACTTTATCTACGATATTGTGTTTTCTAATTTTCTTTGCTAATATATTATGGTCTACTTTGTCAAAAGCTTTTGCAAAGTCTAGATAAACCACATCTGTTTCATTTCCGCTTTTCATATTTTTGAATATGTTCTCACGGTGGGGGACTAACAGTTGGGTTTATGTGTACTTTTTACGGGTTACGGAAAACCGGGTGTTGTGTATGTTAAACAAATTATTTTTTAGTTAAATGTTTCATAATATTTTCCTTCATTACCCTTTCATACACTTTCATAATATGTGATGTTAGACTCACAGGCCTATAATTACTTGCCTCTAGTCTTGATCCACTTTTGAAAGTAGGGGTGATATGCTAATACCTTGTGCTCATCATAAATCTTGCCTGTATCTACACTTTGTCTTAATAATATTGCAAGTGGCTTTGCGATAGAATGAACTACTTTCTTTAACAAAATAGCAGGGACTCCATCCGGCCCTGCAGCAGCTCCATTTTTAATTTCATTAATTGCCTGCACAATATCAGCTTCATTAATTTCTATGTCAGCTAAATATTCACTATTTTCTTCCTTACTTCTATATCATTATCTTCATTATCTATTCTAGGGGTGAATTCTCTCTTATATGTTCTGCCAGTATGTTGCAAATTTCCTTTTTTTCATTCGTTAATCTCCCTTCAATTCTCAGAGGGCCTATTTCTATTCTTCTTTTATTCATCTTCTTCGCATATGAGTATAATAGTTTGGGGTTTTGCTTGATATAATAGGGTTTTTTCTTCCAAGTCCCGTTTTTCATATTCTTTTGGATTGTATAATCTTTTGTTCTGCATTTTCTATCTTACTTTTTAGTTCTATAACTTTCCATGCATTTTTTTTTTCTTTTGTTTGCAAGGCAAGACCTTTTTTTTTCCACTTTCTGATTTTCTGGAACAAGATCCTTCTGTCTCTTGGTATGCATGAATGATGTTTTGTTTACTTTCTCTTCGGTATATATTTTTCCACTATTTTCTCCAATATTTTATATAATATCTCCGTATTTACCCTTTATTGTCATCACTTACGAAAATGTATCCCAATCTTTGTTTAATTCTTCATTAATTTCTGCCATTTTATATTTTTACTGTAGAAGTTGTATTTTCCATATCCTTGACCCACTTTTTATATTTTACTGTAGAAGTTGTAATTTCCAATATTACCTTTCCTTTTCATTTCTTGCTTATCTCTATTTTCACTTGCTTTGGAATGAACTGTTAATTCTATGACATTATGGTCTGAAATACTCGCATTATAAACTATTATTTCTTTAACATAATTCATCTCGTTCACAAATACTAGGTCTAAAGTATTTTCCTTTCTTGTTGGCAGGTGATTTATTTGTTGAATGTTGTATTCTAGTAGCATATCTAATAGCTTTCAAATTGCCTCTTATCTTCTGCCAACTACTATTACTCTCTTTTTTATATGTATAAGTACAACCATCTCCTATTCGTTCTTTCCATTCTACGAAAGGAAGTTGAAGTCACCAGATAGTGAGAATAGTCCAGTCCTTGTGATTTTCTACTATATATCATCCAATTTTTCAATTATTAAGTCAAACTCTTTAGTATTATGAGGTCTATATATTACTATGTTCATCAATTTTTCAGATTCAAATTCTACCGCTATTAGTTCACATTCTGAGTTACTATATTTCTCATATCCTTCCTTGTTTTTTGTCTTTCCATATATTGCGGTTCCCCTTGATTCCTATTTTTTCTATCTGATCTATAAGTTTGGAACCCTTTTATTTGATCATCATTCCCCAGTCTCTTGGGAATACCAGGTTTCACTTATATTCATTATATCTATTTTCTTTCATTTTGGGTTATTTTGTTCTAAGTACTCTATTTTTCTTTTTGAGTACTCGTAACTAAACCCTGCGCATTCATCACTATGATGGTTTGCGTGTTTTCTCCTTCATTTAATACTGGTAGTAATAAGGATTTTCCCATGTCTCTTCCTGTTCTGGTATGTTGTTCTTTTTTTCATTTCCAAGAAATTCTGACATTAAAAAAATCCAACTTTTCCATAATATTTGATCTTCCTTCATCATAATTATTCATTTTGTGTCTGAATCTGCAATTTTCTCCGTTTCTGCAATATCCTCTTGCATAATAAATACAGTTATTATCTCTTGAGTAGAATTTCGGAGCTGATGCTTTGAAATTTTTTTGCTGACACCTCTGCATATCTCATTGGTGGTTTGCTTTTCTCTTTTACCTGATATTCTTGATTTCTCTCTTTATTTGTTTCTTTCTTATTTTGGATTTTATTACTTGGTTGGTTATTTATTTGATTATGATTCATGGCTACAGGGTGCATATATTTGCATTTTTTGTCGAACTTACATCCTTTTCCTTCTTTTAGGTTTTTTTACATATTTTTGGATGCAGATCTCTGCAATCATCCCCATATCCATCTAAGTATGCACATTTACCATATATTTCATAGTTTTGACATATCTTAGGATGTTTGTAGTAACATCTTTCTCCAAATCTGCAATTCCTATTTTCAAAAGGTTGCAGATTTTGTCTTTCTTGTCTATTTTTTTCCTCTTTCCCGTCATTGTGTAGATCTGGGTAGAGCCTCTTCGGGATTTGCTTTGCTGTTGTCATATCGTAATTTATTTCTTCGTAGGTATGCTGCTTTATTGCCTCATATGTAGTATCAATGAGTATCTCTGCATCCATACTTTTATCTTGTTTCTTTGTTTTCCTTATTTTTTTCTGTCATTTCATTTTTGTTTACTTCTCTTCCGTTTTCCTCTTCTTCTTTTTCTTCTTCTTCTCCTCTTCCTTCTTCTTCTTCATCCTCAACTATTTGTACATTCAATCTTGATTTAATAACATTGTCTATCCATGATAGACATGTTGAACAAAAAATTCTTGTATCTTTTCTCAAATCTTGTATTACCTCAGCACACTGTGGATGGGTCGGAATGTTGCATGCAGCACATTTCTGATTAGGTTTTGTGGATTGACTATGCTATACCAAAAAACCTTACACAGTTTGCATGCTTTTTGGCATTCTTTTTCCTAATGCATCAATTAGGATATTCAACAAGATTCACCTTATTCATTTTCTTTGTCGGAATATGTTGGTTTATGTATATTTTCTTTATGAGTCTCTTGACCACTTGGATTTTATTTGGAACTTCTTCAATTATTTTCAGATGTTCATTAGATTTGTTCCAGTTTGAAGGATTATATCCTTCTAATATATCTATGAATGCTTTTGTATCTTTTTGGTTAGGACTGTTGCTGATTTCATAGATGAGAAATGCCAGTTCCCTTCCTGCTACCTCATCGTATTGCGAATCTGCTAAACACGCCAAATTACGCACCTCTTCCCGCAGTTGGAACTTACTGCCATCTTGTTCTGATTTATAGTATTACACTTGATAAACTAACTTAGAAGACGCTTTATCCTACTATTTTCACACTAATCTTATCACGATAGTTCACGAACACTTCTAGATATTTCTCAAATTCTAGTCGTATGTTAAACTTGTGATATCTGCTTGATTAATCTGACTTCACGCGGGTACGTCTCACCAAGCAAGATGGCTACTACGAGAGAGAGAGAGAGAGAGAGAGCGCAAACATATTGCGTCACATCTCTTCGTGAAAAACGCCATTTGGGGTTTTGCAACAAATAAGAACCAGAACGGTTGCTGCTTTGAAAGGTAACAGTGCTCTCTCTCTTCTCTCTCTCTCTCTCTCTCTCTCTCTCTAATTACCAGAGAAAGATTTAGAAAAAAAGCTTTATTATTAGTATTATTATTATTGTTGTTATTATTATTTGTCATCTGAAGCATTAAGTTATTGTCTATGAATTCCTTTCAACTCCCTACTGTATTAGTTATACCAATAATGACAATGAAGAATATTACAGTATATAATTCACTAATACAAAAAGCCGAGTTTAAAAATGTAATGAATAACTGACTACAGTTAATCGCAACTTCTATCTTTCCTCATTCAAATCTAATTATAATTATTCTTTAGTCCGTTATTTCCATGTTACAGAAACAGAGAACAAGACTTCAAAGACCTGAGTCATTTTCCCCCAACTCACCGTCGTTTTCACCCGCCTATTCAAACCCTCAGAATCGAATAAAATGTAAAAACTTAGGTCAAAATGCCAAACGCTGGGACCTATGAAGTCATTCAGCGGTGAAAGGGAAACATTAAAAACTGTTCAAAGTGCATCAGGATGGAAGCCTCGCAGTTGCCCTCTGACAAAATTATTAGGAGAGGGTGGAATGCAAGTTG
>NC_061092.1:158048-163048 GCF_015104395.2 Macrobrachium nipponense | reverse complement strand
GCATGCAAGCAAACCAGGCTCAGTTCATTCAGAACTTCAGGAAGCCTGTAAATCTAAGGGATCCAAATTATTTTATTTTATTTTCATTCGAAACTTCACGGAACCTCTAAATTTATTTAAGAGAAGTGAATTATTCTTTTATTAAAAAAAATTTAATTCGAAACTTCACAGAGCCTGTAAATCTAAGGGAACTGAGTGATATTGGGGAGAGGGGGAATTTTTATTCAAAATTTCAGGGAGCCTAAATTTAAGGGGACAAAGTATTTTTTAGAGAACATTTTTTCATTCAAAGTTCTCGGGGGGTATCTCTAAATTTAATGGAACCATTTTTTTTTTTTTTGGGGGGGGGGGGTGGGTGGAATGTCATTCTGAAAACTTGGGGGCGGAAAGGAGGCGGGGGATACTAAATTTGAGGGAACCAAACTACCTTTTTTTTTTTTTTTTTACAAAAACTTTTCAGTCGAAACTTCAAGGGAGACTAAATTTAAGGGAACCAAATAATTTTTTTTTAGAAAAAAAAATGTTCATTCGAAATTAAAACAAATTGGGGGAAAAAAAAACTAAATATTTAAGAGAACCTAAATTATTTTTTTTAGAAAAAAAAATGTTCATCGGAAACTTCAGGGAGACTAAATTTAAGGGAACCAAATTATTTTTTTTTAGAAAAAAATATTCTTTCGAAATTTCAGGGAGACTAAATTTAAGGGAACCAAGTGATTTAAAAAAAAAAAAAAAAAACATTTTCAGTCGAAACTTCAGGAAGACTAAATTTAATGGAACCAAAGGATTTTTTTGAAAAAATGTTCATTCAAAACCTCGGTGAGACTAAATTTAAGGACACCAAAAGTTTTTTTTTTTAGGAAAAAAAATATTTTTTCGAAACTTCAGGTAGACAAATTTAAGGGAACTAAATTATTTATTTTAGAAAAAATGTTCATTCGAAACTTCAAGGAGACTAAATTTAAGGGAACCAAATGCTTTTATTTTAGAAAAAATATTCATTGGAAACTCCAGGGAGACTAAATTTAAGGGAAAAAAATCATTTTTTTAAGAAAAAAAAAGTGTTAAATCGAAACTTCAGGGAGACTAAATTTAGGGGAACCAAATGATTTTTTTAGAAAAAAAAATGTTCGTTAGAAACTTCAGTAAGCCTCTATATCTCAGGGAACTAAGTGAATTTTGAGCAACAAAATTTCAGGGTTATCAAGAATACAGAATTTTCAATCCCTCAAGATTTAATGTAACCCCCAAAACATAGTATTGGAAAACTTTTGGGATCAATTTTTGAACCTGTAAAAGGTCAGGTCAAACGACGAGCCCTGTGAATCTAAGTAACGTAATGATCGACTTATTATCTATATAAATTTAAAGAGAATTCAAGATCTTCCATGCCTTCAAAATTTAGCAAGTCCTTGAAATTGCAGAAAACCCTGATAAATCTTTTATCTGAAAGTTTTCATGGAACGCCAGCTATTCCGCAGCCGTTAAAATCTCACGACCCCAATCTTTTTGAACCTCCGTGATATCAGGTAATGCGACAACTTTTGAGCCATCAAAATTATCGGGAACACAATCATTTTTGAACCATCAAACCTTCATAAACCCAACGGTTATGACATCCTGGGTCCTATGAGGATATTCAGGGATGAAAGGGAAATTGATAGTAAACAGTTTTTAACAGTGTAACAGGGAGAAATTCTCGCAGTTGCACTGTGAAAAAATTATTCGCAGAGAGTGGAAAGTAAGATGGAAGAAAATATGAATGAAGGTACAGTAAAAAGGATGAAATGGGTTGAGCTAGGGGCCAATGGGACTCTGCAAATAACCATAAGTAATACCTACAGTGCACCGCGGGAGGTACACCGCCAGCACTACCATCTCCCCTACAGGGAGCAGTATTTACAATAATGTTACGTGTATCCTTATATTTATTTCTTTCTCTCTCACCACTTGCCCTTCTATGAGCATGCAGACTGCTCACCTGGTCGTCTCGACGCTCTCTTATATTACCGTTATTTTTGACGGTACGTATACAGTCGCTATATAATACTACATATGCATTGGGGTCACATACATAGTGGTAAAAGAAGCATTTCAATCTTGTGGCAGATATGCTCTAATGCAAATATGTCAAGTATATATATACAGCAAAGGAGCTTATGCGTTCACACAAGTGAATGATGTCATCCATATGTATGCATATAAATAGTATACAGTTTCACATACACATTTCAGAACCGCCCCCCTCTCTCTCTCTCTCATACTATGTATATATATATACGTAATATTGATATATATATATATATATATATATATATATATATATATGTATATGTATATGTATATGTATATGTATATGTATATAGTATATCATATATGATATATTATATATATATATATATATATATATATATATATATATATTTATATATACTATATTCCCGGCCACCCCCTCTCTCTCTCTCTCTCTCTCTCTCTCTCTCTCTCTCTCTCTATATAATATATATATATATATATATATATATATATATATATATATATAGAGAGAGAGAGAGAGAGAGATGAGAGAGAGAGAGAGAGAGAGAGAGAGAGAGAGAGAGAGAGAGAAAGAGTAACACATATAATCAGGGTTGGAAAAAAAAATACAATAATTACCATCCCCATTCAGTAATAAAACACTGATTGTTAAATCTAAAAAAAAAAATAAAACATATTGGATCAGCTCAGAAATATTGCTCAATGAAATCAATTTCGAAAAATTGAAACGTCAAAATGCCATCCCTTTTCACCACTGCACAAACCAAATACGGTAGCCAACACAGCAATGAATCCGAGAGCCTAATCATAATTAGAACGAAATGAATCCGATTTACCTTTCAGTGGGGAAATGGCCAAAATCCAGAGGAGGAAACAGGGAAGAGAGAGATTCCTCCCTAATAAGGTCTTCTCGACATTCATCTTTTTGCAGCAACGACGTTCTTTCCAAAACAACAGAAATAACAAATTCCTTTTATATTCAAAATAAAATGGCAGTCTTTCACCTCACATAATATATATATAACGCACGACAAGAAATTTGTGTATTTCGTAATTATCAAATAATCACTAACATGGTTTTTTTTTCTTAATGCGTCATCAGAACCATAAAATATTCTTCGAATGATTCAGGGCCGAGCGAGAACCGATATGACGAATTTATATACACACGAACGCCGTGACGAATAAGAGTGCCAAATACCCCGACAGCACCTCTCGCCCCAAATGTCTGATGCCCACAGCAGGTCGTCGCTTACTCGAGGCCAGGTCGCCGTCGATCTGTTGTTGGCCCTCTTGTGGGGAAAGACAACATGCCCCAGCTATTCCCCTTACGGAATACCCACCTCCCCCTCTTCTGTCTCCTCCCTCTACTCCTCCTCCTCCTCCTTCTCCACAGTTCATGCAGCAGTGCCTACCAATTGCCCTCCCCTCGGGCCCCCACCCCCTTCTCTCTCTCTCTCTCTCTCTCTCTCTCTCTCTCTCTCTCAGCCAGCGAGACATGACCCAACCCCCTCAAGAGGTATAGAGCCCAGTCAGTCCAGCTCCACCAAAAACAAACGCGGCCCCTCTGCCTTTGCCGAAAAGGCCCCCAAAGGACCGGAGAGAGAGAAAGAGAGACCTCCTTGGCTTTTGAGGGAGCCGTTCCGCCTCTTATCGTGCTTTTATCACGAGAGAATCAATAATTCAAACAGTTGACCATTAGTCTCGCCGTCGGTGTCGGGGAAAACTTTTCGCCTGAAACGAAAACACAGACTTCAAGAAAGGCCGAAGGTGAAGCTAAACCCTCTAGAGAAACAGATACCTGAGAGAGAGAGAGAGAGAGAGAGAGAGAGAGAGAAATGTTCCCTACAACTGAAATTCGGTTGGGCAACGATCACGAACGAAAAACGAAGAGTCCGCAACACTCGACAATCTTAAATTTCTTATCAGAGGTACTTCATCTGCCGATGGAGTTACGATAACTAGTATCTACAGTACACAGACTAACCTATATAGATACACATCCCTCGTAGCCACGGCTAGACTCTACTTGCCCATCTGTGTCAAGCAAGAGAGTTTAATTTTCAAGTTAATCTAACAAGTCGATATCAGGCTTGAATCTATTGGCTGTTGGCGAGTCGAGTTATGATCGATCAGTCAGTGGAGGTTGAAGGCCTCTTCATGGCTTCCAAAACTGTAAAAATAAAGCCAAATGAAGAAGACTTCCCAACTATCACTTCGATTGTCTCCAAGAGGATCGATAAGGAGATCATTCAAAGATATCACACGAGTGCATCAGCAGCATCTGAGAGAAGCTTCGGTCGTGTTATTTGATGCACGAAATAGGAGTATGAGGGAAATGGCATTTTCCCCTAATCAATTGGGAATGAATGTATGGTAATTATTTGGCGTGGATAATTCTGCACATAGAGACTTCACTCATCGGGAAAAACCACGTCAGTTAGAACAAAATGGAAAAAGTTTTTTCATTTCATCAGAACCTTACCTTCGTCCCTACGTATTTATAAGATATATAACAGTCCACTGATGCTAAAGTACATTACTACTACTACTACTACTACTACTACTACTACTACTACTACTACTAATAATAATAATAATAATAATAATAATAATAATAATAATAATATGAATGGGGATACTGTAAAAAGAATGAAAGGGGTTGCAGCTAGAGGCAATATTCTTTAGTTCAATACGATGTCCTTGCTACGATCTAGAGGAAGCCAATACCCAGTTCAGCAAGAATTTTTATTTTTTGACACCACAAGAGGAGGACACAACTTTCTACATCAATAAAACTTGTTTTTACACATATATATATGGGCCAAAGGAAGAAAAAAATTATACGGAATAGTTTTTGGTAGGAGGTCAAACTAGAAGATGTTTCCCAGTTCAAACCAGGCCCAGCTGAGAGCCATGAGTCATCCTTCATAGATGGACAAGAATGTGGGTTTGAACTGTTT
>NC_061092.1:133048-150548 GCF_015104395.2 Macrobrachium nipponense | reverse complement strand
TCAAGACTCATGCTACAGTGAATATTTTTTAATAATAATAATAATAACAACGGAGAAAACTATTGAAACAAATATGATTTGAAGAAAGATCAAAATAATGACAGAAAGTGTACAAATTAGTGAGCAAGGTTACAGGATGCAAATGCCAAGTAGCTGACTCACTCATAGGTAGGTACGGGGAGAGGGACAATGATATATATATATATATATATATATATATATATATATATATATATATATATATATATGTGTGTGTGTGTGTGTGTGTGTGTGTGTGTGTGTGTGTGTGTGTACATGTTGTAGTAACTCACGCAGGCAGAGGGAGTTCTGCAAATACTACATTGCTCGGGAATGAAGGATACTTGTCCACTATGTATGGAAATGAACAGATGAGGAGATGAAATCTCTGCATAAAATGACTGGAATAAAAGGATAGAAAACCTCAAAACAGTTGCAATATGAAACAACTGTTAGGAGAGGGTGGAAAGTAAGATGGAAGAAAGAGAATATGAACGGGGTACAGTAAAAGGAATGAAAGGGGTTGCTACTAAGGCCTGAAGGAAATCTGAAAAGAAACTCAAGTACTGTCTACACTACAGTACGCCAATAATCCCTACCGGGAGAGTGAGTAAAAATGTCAGTATTGCAGGAAGGTTGCAAGGGATCATTCTAAATCTTCTGGCCACGCACAAACAGGAGAAGAAGGTAGGAGGAGTGGAAGTGAGATCCTAAAGTGAGGAGAACTGCAAAGCAATGAAGGTCTTTCATCTAAACCAGGAAATGCTAGAGAATCCTGAATGACAATTGTCTGTCGTCACACAAGAACCTTAATTCGGCAATGAAGAGGAAGAATGTGGGCTTAGCCGATGCCCTGTCCTTCCCAGAAGCCAGTCTCTCCTTAGGTAGGCGGTTTGTGGCTGGGGCAAACTTCATATAGAACAACAATAACACCGGTAATATTCTCTACGATCTGTACTTCTCGCATCACTACATATATACTATAAATATATATATATATATATATATATATATATATATATATATATATATATATATATATATATATATATATAATTGTTGTCCTTTGCGTGACTAAAACTCAAAGGAAAAAATCCTCTCCAGCCGACTAAATGACAATAGCATTTTTTAAATAGTTTTTTTACATTTTTTATTCGATTCGAACATCGCCGACAGACGCAGACTAAGGTGGCAAATAACCAGTCAAAACTTTATTCTGTCAACAGCTATAAATTCGTAGCTATCGAAACTGCGAAGCAAAATAAACACATGAAAGAAATCTCGAGTAAACAAATAAAGTCTGCAGCGATTAGCTCATTTGTCTGGACGTAAATCCTATCCACAAACACGTTCTTCATTCGCTTGAGAAATTGGAACGCGCAAACACCAAGGAAAACAATGAACTCTCTCTCTCTCTGTCGATCTTTTAATCTCTCTCTCTTTGTCGTCCTTTTAATCTCCCTCTCTCTTGCTCTGTCGTTCTTTCAATCTCTCTCTCTCCTCTATCAAACTGAAGCCCATCTCTCTCTCTGTCGTTCTTTTAATCTCTCTTTCTCTCTCTGTCGTCCTTTTAATTTCCCTCTCTCTCGCTCTGTCGTTCTTTTAATCTCTCTCTCTTT
This sequence comes from Macrobrachium nipponense, assembly GCF_015104395.2. Classification (NCBI taxonomy): domain Eukaryota; kingdom Metazoa; phylum Arthropoda; class Malacostraca; order Decapoda; family Palaemonidae; genus Macrobrachium; species Macrobrachium nipponense. The sequence goes on along the minus strand of NC_061092.1, from coordinate 148,911 downwards.
GTTGTCCTTTTAATCTCCCTCTCTCTCGCTCTGTCGTTCTTTCATCTCTCTCTCTCCTCTTATCAAATTGAAGCAATGAAGCCCATCTCTCTCAGTCTCTCTATTGAAACGGAGCAATGAAGCCTCTCTCTCTCTCTCTCTCATTATAAGAGAGTGGTCGAAGAAGCCTCTCTCACTCTCCTTTTAGTAAAAGGAATCAAGAGATGCTTTTCATTCTAACAGAAGAATAATAAAGTCTCTCTCTCTCTCTCTCTCTCAAATAAACAAGGAAACCTCTTTCGCTCAAAACGAGGACAAAATAGTCTCTCCCTCTAATCTCTCTAACAATGAGACTGAAGCTTCTCTCTCTAATAAATGAACGACAATGAAGGTTCTTTCTTTAAAATAAGGATAATGAGCACCATAACGAATAAAACAGAGCTTTCTTTTTTCTCAGCAAAAAAAGGTATGGGCAACTGTTTTTCTGTCTTTCAACAGGAGGCTATTGACTTTCTATCAGTTCTCTCTCAACAGAGAGAGAGGGGGGTGGGGGTAAGGAGGGACATTGAATTCTAAGTATTTCAGGAGGCTACTGACTTTCTTCTTCACACTTTAACATGCGAGAGAGAGAGAGAGAGAGAGAGAGAGAGAGAGAGAGAGAGAGAGAGAGAGAGAATTCTAAAGTACTTTCAAAAGAAGCTAAAGACGTTCTCTCTGTCTCACAGAAGAGAGAGAGAGAGAGAGAGGGGGGGGGGGGGAAAGGACAACTGAATTCTAATGTTTTTTCAAAAGCTATAGACGTTCTCTTACCAGAGAGAGAGAGAGAGAGAGAGAGAGAGAGAGAGCTATCTGAACACGACTATCACTGGCAAGGGTTCTGTTGATTTTGCCGTTGGCTATGCATCATGGCAACACGAGCCGACGATACAGCAATCTTTAAACATTAAACTTTGAAGCAACAAACATCACAGACTTAGCAAACATCGTTATGTCTTCTCTTGACATGGAAATAAAGATCGCATCACTTGCCTGAGAAAGTCTATAGTCAACTTGAAACATTCTATAATCAGTTTAAACCATTTTATAATTTATCTATTCATTCTCGGTACGACGGGTAATTCAGGAGATATTTCTCTAGGGGCAATAAAAGTTAATTCACGCACTTGAAACTGGAACAAATATAGCTGCAGGATTATTATTATGAATATTATTCAGAAGATGAACCCTATTCATAGGGAACAAGCGCACAAAAGGGGCCACTGACTTGAAATTCAACTTCCAAAGAAAATGGTGTTCGTTGGAAAGAAGTAACAGAAGGTAATGGGGAAAAGGAAAAATTGAATTAACAAATAAATAAATAAAAAAGAGAAGAACTACATTAGCAAATGACGCTCGCTTCGATAGTGAAAGAGACCAGCTCCTCTGAAAACCATTGAGCCTCTGTTGACCCAATCATTATGTAGTACCTGGAGCAGAATCGACTGGTGTGGACCCAAGATATACGGAGGGTAATGAGAGAGAGAAAACGTATATATAAAGTTATTTATGGAATATATATATATATATATATATATATATATATATATATATATATATATATATATATATATGCAATTATACCTAGACCGTGGGCATAACAACCTTTCCACATCAAGACCTCTAGGAATACAAGACGAACTCTTTTTCGCCGACTAAAATCTTAATCCAATGACTGACAGTAGCATCCACGTGACTGGACAACCCCCCCCCCCCCACCCCCCCCCCCCCACTCTCTCTCTCCATCGCCTATGTAGCCGTATCAGTGACGCCCTTGTTGTAAGTCATCCTCGCGGGGGCCTGACTTTGACGTATGGTCCTTCGTGTCTATTTCCCTATGGAGCCTGTCAGGGCACAGCTACTCAAGAGCCTACGAGAATGAGGTAAAAGAAAAGAAAGAAAAAACATTCATTATGTATAGTTCTCTAAAGCTTTGCATGTGTACAAGGTGTTCTCGAAACATTTACTGACATTTCATTTTTTATAGCCTTGTATATATATATATATATATATATATATATATATAGATATAATATATATATATATCTTAATATGGTAAAAGTCCTGTGTATATATATATATATATATTTTTTTTTTTTTATATATACATATATATATATATATATATTATATATATATATATATATATTATATATTGTATGTGTATATTTGTAAATATATACACGCATAAATCTCTTATTTCTGGAATCTAGGGCATAATTTTTTTAAATGCCAATTAAAGAAATAAAGATAAGGTAATACTCTCTCGATCAAGGTACAGAGACCTTGGTCTCGCAGCTAGTAAGGCAACTTAAGTATTTTGTGCAAGAAACGAAAAGAGAGAGAGAGAGAGAGAGAGAGAGAGAGAGAGAGAGAGAGACCATGATTTAAAATAGAAACCAAACCAGAGTGAACCCTGCCCTTACAAATATCAACCATACGGGAACTTCAAGACTAGAGTTGGTAGAGTCATACAAAAGATAAGTAAATAGCGCACGCAGCAATAGTCAAACAAATGCAAAACAAAAGCAGAACAGCCGAAAAAATAGGTACCTTAGAGATTGAGTCCTACCTGACCTAGACTCGCACCCACAAAACCCAGGGTGAAAAGTGTGACAGTATTACTTGCAAGGATACATCTGTCAATGCAGACATCCACAGGGTGGCCACGAGAGCAACCTTTCACTGTGGAAAAGAAAACAAATGAACACATCGTCGAAGTTTCCAAGATTTGAAGGCAATACTCGCCCCTTTCAATCCATCTCCTGTTTCTTTGCTAATAATCGTTGAAAACGATACTGGTTCTACACATGACAAACGTCTTAGAACTCCCATAAACCACTGATAAATACGTTACTCAAGTTGAACCTGCAAGTTGATTTGAAGAGGAACCAATACGATAAGGAACTACTTTATCACGACATTTTGTGCAGTTGGTTAAATAATGCTTTTCATGTTATAAAACGGCTCCAATGAAGTTCTGTGCAGCCCATTGTAAACAATTAAACGAAGACAACGACAGAAAAGGACAATAAAAAAAATCTATTTATGCCCACCAAATAAAATGTCTGGATGTACAAAAGTACCCGCAACAAGGCGTTCATTGTTAACGCCATTTTATCCCTCATTATGCGAAATCCCGTGAGACTTGTTAACATTCCCTCGCTGTCAGTTATGAATGACTAACAACAGTATATATGGGCAGTGAACAAGTTATCCGAAAACATCGTCTACTTCAAGATTTGTTTATTTCCGAATTCTAAAAGTGAGTTATGAGGAGCAGGGCAAATGTTAACGAAATGCCGAGAACAAAAATTGTAAACATCAAAGACAGGAAACACTAGATTTAAATACTGGAAGAGACAGCAAAAATAAATAAATAAAAGAGAGAGAGAGGAGAGAGAGAGAGAGAGAGAGAGAGAGAGAACCATGACATGACATGACAAATCAGAGGAACTGAAAGAACACAGAGAGAGAGAGAGAGAGAGAGAGAGAGAGAGAGAGAGAGAGAGAGACCGACCTTTCAGCATCATCTTGAGTTACAGCTTGTAAAGCGCATGAGCTTAACAACATTTAACTACCGTTTGCACAACGAGGGGCATGAATAAAACTAAGAATATTATGTCTATTTAATTCATCACGGCTTCCCCACCTACCTTGAATATTTAAAAGCTAGTCACTACAGAATAGGAGATAGAAAGAGTAACTTTTTATGAGAATTGGTGCATATTCTCTTGGCGAAACTAATGCTTTGGTGTGGCTTTAGCGTCGCCAAAGTTAAAAAAGTAAACCTAGTATCTGGGTGCAACATTTGAACACCAGGAGGCCACAAATTTGACATCGCGTATTCAAGAACCTGGCCTTTTTCTCCTTAAAGGAAATAGTGATGGCCACAGCTAAGAGTAAAAATAGATCAACGTGAAATGACGGGTAACAGTGAGTAACTTTATAATTACGAGTTTATTTATTTGTTCATTTATTTTTTTCTTTACCAATAACTGATCTCTGCTGTCTGTTTATCTGTTACTTTTTTTCTAATGAACACGATAATGTTCTTTGGTAGCTCGATTTTCAAGTCTCTGGACCCCATGGTGGGCTTGTTCCACATGAATACGGCTCATCTTCTCAATAATAATAATAATAATAATAATAATAATAATAATAATAATAATAATAATAACACATACATAAAAAAGGGAGTTTATAAACCCCCATTCCTTCCTATCCTTTTTCTTATTTTTTCGGGCCTGGTCAAGAACAGATCCTCTGGTAGCCCGTCCCAACTGCCCCTTAGAATTCGCACGTCCGTCAGCAATCATCATGCCACTGAGTAACGAGAATTATTGGGAAATAATAATAATTCCCTGACACAAAACTCGCGCCCAACGTTGGCCACTTGTTTCTTCAGGGTATGTAGACACCGGATGTCTGATGCAATTAAGAAGTTTTCTGTTTCTTATGATTTCGTGAACTTGTTTATCGTTCGTTCTATTTTCGCCTTTTCAGCCTTTCTAGGGGGCCGTTGTAGTCGCAAAGTTGTTGTTGTTATTATTATTATTATTATTATTATTATTATTATTATTATTATTATTATTATTATTATTATTATTATATCAGAAAATGACCTTATCCATATGGAACAAGGCTACCACAGGGGACATTGACTGGAAATTCAAGCTTCCAAAGAATATTCTGCCATTCATTGGAAAAAAGTAATAACTGAAAGTAATGGGAAATACAAAATGAAAAGATCGCTAGAGAGAGAGAGAGAGAGAGAGAGAGAGAGAGAGAGAGAGAGAGAGAGAGAGAGAGAGAGAGAGAGAGAGAGAGAGAGTTTCATTGGCGACTTGTGTTTGTGATAGTTAATTTTTCAAAATCACTTTCACAAACAATTTACAATTGTTAAGAAATGTTCCCCTACTCAAATCATTCTTCAATTGAATGCTTGCAGACGGGTTCGTTTGAAACTAGTATGCACATACAAATAGAAAAACACACGCACGCATACACACACAAACGAATCATTATACAATTCTACCATCTTTCTTCGTAACTAGAGTGAATGTCACTTTCAAATTATCACAGCAACTATCAACGCTGTTAACTCATACCGAAACAACGAAATCAAGTTGAAAACCAAATGTTCATTAGACAGAAATCTTACGTTGACTTCCAGATCTCTGTTAAAGGTAGATACGATGTGAATAGCCTCTGCTTGGAGGAAAACTAGATGGTTAAGCGAACAATGACAATGATTCGGACTATTACCCTACAAGGCTGAAGCATAAAAAGGGGTACAGATGTAGCCTGTTCTCCCTTATTAGGAAATTATTGTCAGTAGTTTTGAAAGGTGAATGTGAATAAAACTGTAGGGAAGATAGAGACAGAATAGTAATACAAGAAAGAAGAGGCTCTCGATTATAAAACAGGCAGAAAAGTTTAAATACTTTGGATCTACTTTAAGCCAAGAGGGAGGATGTGAGGCTGAAGTTGACAGTGGGATAAAAGCTGCATTGGGGAAGTGGAGAACGGTAGCTGGAGTAGTATGTGATAAGAAAATGCCAATCAAGGTAAAAGTCAAGAGATATAACACAGTGATAAGACCAGTGTTATGTATGGATCAGAGAAATGGTCTCTAAGAAGAAAAGAGGAGGTAAAGCTTGAGAGAACAAAGATGAGAATGCTGAATGGATTATGGGAATATTGCTGCTTTGCGAGATTGGAAAATGATGAAATAAGATGAAGGGAAGGCTTTGTAAAGACTACAGAAGTGACAATAATGTCACGATTGAGATAGTATGGCAGAGGCAGATCTAAAAATCTTTCATATACCGGGTGTTTAGAAATTAGAGCCTCCCCTCCACAGAACAAATGGAAAGTTACAAAGTTTTCTACTATAGCCTGTCTCCAAGTACATTATCTTAAGTTTATATCAAGATATTTTTCATTTTACATTTCTTGTATTTTCAGACTGAGTGACGGAGTTAGATACAGCCATGGCTAATGACTTGGAGAAAATCAGATGGATTGACCGAATCTGGGCTATAACCCATGGCAGGCCTCGCCCGCCTGTCCTAGAACCCATGGCAGTCCTTCCTCGCCCGTCCCAGGACCCATGGCGGCCCTCGCCCGCCCGTCCGCCCTGGGACCCATGGCAGGCCTCGCCCTGCCGGTCCTGAAACCCGTGGCGGGCCTTGCTTGCCTGTCCCAGGGCCCGTGAAGGGCCTTGCTTGCCCGTCCCGGGACCCATGGCGGGCCTTGCCCGACCGTCCCAGGACCTGTAGCGGGCCTCACCAGCCCGTCCTCTGACCCGAGGCGGGCCTCGCCTGCCCGTCCCCTGACATGTGGCAGGCCTCACCCATCCGTCCCCTGACCCAGGGACACATGGCGGGCCACCCTGCCCATCCCAGAACATGTGGCATGCCCACCCCGCCTATACCGGGACCCGTGGCGGTCCATCCCGGCACCCTTGGTGGGCTTCGCCCACCCGTCCCAGGACCTGAAGCGGGCCTCGCCCGCCCATCCCGAAACCCATGGCGGGCCTTGTTCGCCCGTCCTGGGACCCATGGCGTGCCTCACACGCCTGTCTCGGTACCTGTGTTGGGCCCTGCTCACCCATCCTGGGACCCGTGGTGGGCCTGCCCGCCCATCCCCTGACCCATGGTGGGCCTTGCCCGCCCGTCCCGGGACCAGTGGCGGACATCGCCCACCCGTCCCCATACCCCCAGCAGGCCTCACCCCCATGTCCCCTGACCTGTGGCGGGCCTCGCCTGCCCGTCCCCTGACCTGTAGCAGGCCTCACCCACCCGTCACAGGACCTGTGGCAGGCCTTGCCCGTCCGTCCCCTGACCTATGGCAGGCCTTACTCGCCCAGCCTGCCCATCCTGGGACACATGGCAGGCCCAGCCCACCCATTCCGGGACCCATGGTGGGTCCTGCACGCCCGTCCTGGGACCCATGGCATGCCCCATGGTGGACCCTGCATGCCCGTCCTTGGACCCATGGCATACCCCACATGCCCATCATGGGACCCGTGGCGGGCACCACCCACCTATCCCAAGACCACTGCCGGGCCCTGCCTGCCCGTCCAGGATCAGTGGTGGGTCCTGCCCATCCGTCCTGCAACCTGTGGACGGATGGGCAGGACCCGCTGGCCCGTCCTGGGACTCTTGGCAGGCCCCACCTGCCCGTCCCGGGACCTGTGGCGGACCATACCTGGCCATCCCGGGACATGTGGCGGACCTCGCCCACCCGTCCCGGGACACGTGGTGGACCCCGCCCGCCCATTCCAGGACACATGGCGGACCTCGTCTGCCCGTCCCGGGACGTGGCGGACCCTGCCCGCCCATCCCGGGACCCCTGGCAGACCTTGCCCGCCCATCCCAGGACACATGACAGTCCTCGCCCGCCCATCCCGTGACCTGTGGAGGGCCTTGCCCGCCTGTCCCGGGACACATGGCGGGCCTCACCCACCCACCCAAAGACCTGTGCCGGGCCCTGCCTGCCCGTCCCAGGATCAGTGGCGGGTCCTGCCCATCCATCCTGCAACCTGTGGACGGATGGGCAGGATACGCTGGCCCATCCCAGGACTCTTGGCTGACCCTGCCCACCCATCCCAGGACTCTTGGCAGGCCCCGCCCGCCCATCCTGGGACTCTTGGCAGGCCCCGCCCGCCCGTCCCGGGACCCCATGGCGGACCCCACCCGGGCGTCCCGGGACATGTGCCGGACCCCGCCCGCCCGTCCCGGGACACATGGCAGACCCCGCCCACCTGTCCCGGGACACGTGGCAGACCTCGCCTACCTGTCCCAGGACACGTGGCAGACCTCGCCTGCCCATCCCAGGACACATAGCGGTCCTCACCCGCCCGTAACGGGACCCGTGGAGGGCCTCGCCCGCCTGTCCCAGGACACATGGCGGGCCTCACCCGCCTGTCCCGGCACCCATGGCGGGCATCGCCCGCCTGTCCCAGGACACATGGCAGACCCCGCCCACCTGTCCCGGGACACGTGGCAGACCTCGCCTGCCCGTCCCGGGACACATGGCGGACCTTGCCTGCCCGCCCCGGGACCCCTGGCAAACCTTGCCTGCCCATCCCAGGACACATAGCGGTCCTCGCCCGCCCGTCCTGGGACCTGTGGAGGGCCTCGCCCGCCTGTCCCAGGACACATGGCGGGCCTCACCCGCCTGTCCCAGGACACATGGCGGGCCTCACCCGCCCATCCCAGGACCTGTGGCGGGCCTCACCCGCCTGTCACAGGACCTGTCGAGGGCCTCCCCCGCCTGATACAGGACCAGTGGTGGGCCCTGGTCCCGGGACACATGGAGGACCTCGCCCGCCCGTCCCGGGACCCATAGTGGGCCTCGCCCGCCCGTCCTGGAACCCATGGTGGGCCTCGCCTGCTCGTCCCAGTACATGTGGCGGGCATCAGCCCCCCGTCCCGGGACCCGTGGTGGACCTCATCCCCTCATCCCGGGACAAGTGGCAGACCTCATCTGCCCACCCCGGGACCCATGGCGGACCTCGCCCGCATGTCCCAGGACATGTGGCGGTCCTCGCCCGCCCATCCCAGGACACATGGCGCACCTCACCCGCCTGTCCCGGGACATGTGGCGGGCCTTGCCCACCTGTCCCAGGACCTGTGGCGGGCCTCGCCCGCCCGACCCGGGACCCAGGCTGGGCCCCAGTCCTGGGACACATGGCGGGCCTCGCCCTCCAGTCCCAGGACATGTGGCAGGCATCCCCCGCCCCCCATCCTGGGACCCGTGGCAGGCCTCGCCCCCCGTCCCAGGACACGTGGCGGGCCTCGCCCGTCAGTCCTGGGACCCGTGGCGGGCCTCGCCCCCCGTCCCGGGCCACATGGCGGACCTCGCCCGCCCATCCCGGGACACGTGGCGGGCCTCGTTCGCCAGTCCCAGGACATGCGGCGGACCTTCCCCGCCCATCCCGGGACCCGTGGCAGGCCTTGCCCACCGTCTCAATTCTCCTGGGGCTTCTCTGAATCCTCTGTTTATTCTCCTGGCACCACCATGAATCCTACTGAATCCTCTTAATTCTCCTGGGGCTTCTCTAAATCCTCTGCTTCCTTTCCTGGCACCTCCTCGAATCCTCTCATTCCCCTCACCGTTTTTACAATCTTCCCATCTCCTTTTCCCTTCCAGGAATCATTAAAGCTCTAAGAAAACATTTTAACATACGTATTTATTTCCCTTCAAGTTCAATTTCCTTCAAGGATGAGCAAAGCAAACTTATTATGAATAAACATTAAGCTTTCCATACAACAAACATTATCCTCAAATTTTTCACATCTGATCCATCTGAGTGAGGCCAGCGCAGACTTGATCACGCCATTCCTTGAAGATTAACAGTTGCTCCTGCAGTTTACAGTTGTCTTCCTCCAGGCGTATGCATTTCTCCTCGAGGTCGCAGACCAAATTCTCCTTCGCTCCTCACAACTGTCAAACCCCATCTGCCAGCTGGTCGTTTCGTTCGCCCTGAACATGGGCCTTCCTCTCCAGCAACTCCAGGCAATGATTTCGTTCCTCTAGAAGGCATGTCAGCTCGTTCCTCTTGAGTTTCGCAGCCTGAACTTCACACTGGAGTCCACAATTATCCTTCCAGAGGTCTTCCACTTCCTTCTACAGGCGCTGGAACCTCAGCTCGAGGTCTTTCCTGTCGAATTCCTGCTTTTCGGTCGCGTCTTTTTGTTCCTGGATGAACCTCACATGCACGCTGCTGATTTTCTTCTGCCATCTTGAGGATCTTGTCTTCCAGCTGTCGTTTATGCTCTTCTTCCTCTTCTCGTGATCGTTCTCCTTCTTCAGAAAAAACGTTCCAGTTTCGAGCGAGTGGGCCCTGTCTTGCCAGGCCTGTTGCTGCGACACCTCGTGAGTGATCTGGATCACACGAACGCGTTCTTCCCTTTCGCCCGCCTTCTGAATCTCTTCATGGCAGTCGAGGCTTGAGCCTCTGTTGCAGCTGAAGAACTGTCCTGTCCAAGTTCACACGCTGCTCTCTCTGGCTCTGGATGGTGTCTCACAAGGCCGCAATTCCCCCGTATTTCGAACAACATCTGGACAGCAACGTCCCAACAACACCTACTGCCAAGGCCAGGTGAGGCCACATTTTCTTCAAACTGGAATCCATATCTGAAGTATGTTACCTGCAGAGGCCATATCCAGTTCGTATTCTCTCCTTTCTCTCTCTCTCTCTCTCGATTTTTCGTTGGTTTTCTATATTGTTTGTTTGTTTGTATGGTGTTTGTATGTTGCATGGAACCAGCGGTCATTCAGCAACGGGACCAACGGCTTTACGTGACTTCTGAACCACGTCGAGAGTGAACTTCTATCACCAGAAATACACATCTCTCACTCCTCAATGGAATGGCCAAGAATCGAACTCGCGTCCTTCTATATTCCACGAGAGATATTTTGATTTACCAAAATATAGCAGGAAAGACTATGAAAGATTCTTAATTATGTCTTGTCTCTTGGTGTTATAAATTGCTGAAATCTCTCTCTCAGGGATTTTTTGCAGTACGTATCTTTTTTCTGCTCTCTCTCTCTCATCTTGCCCTGAAGGTTTGGAATTCTTCATTAGTTCCTTCATTTAGGTTTAAGGCTTTGCATTCGATATAAGTTTAGAGAGAGAGAGAGAGAGAGAGAGAGAGAGAGAGAGAGAGAGAGAGAGAGAGAGAGAGAGAGAGAGAGAGAGAGACTGTATTTTTGTGTAGAAAAACGGTGTATTGGTATATTTACATATGACAGTGCATGTGAAATTACTCCGTTTGGAACAGGATATCTAATGTATGTGTGTACCATACTTCGTGTATAATGCTCCAATTGAGGTTTTTATTAATATTATTCTCTCCATCTACTATGAGATTCAGGGCCTCTGTAACACGGTTTTTTGGACTTTGCTCCTTATCAAAGCATCGGATGTAGCTGAAAGTTGACATATGTATATTGTAGAACCATACACAAATTTTGTCACCATTATCAATAACCTAAACCCAATAGTTTTGATTATTAAAGAGTAAAAATTATCTAGCCGACGCCATGGCCAATGATAACGAGCCAAGAGTCGAAAAACATTCATTATGTAAGCAAGGTAAACACACCGTTTTATGAAATGTTGCCCCTCCCATCCACTAGACAGAAACTCATTCACCTTGTTCCATCGGCTCTGAAACCCATAGCAGTCAAGAATGGCTAACAGGATTTGGAATTGTCCCCGTCGTTGCAAAACTGCATTTGTCTTACGACTTACAACTTTATACAGTCAAGAAAAAGCCCGTGGCCATACTTACTGTAGCCTGAATAGGTAATTATTAAGTTTCTAGTTTAAATCCAATGTTTATGGTCTGATTTGTATTAGCGTAACGTGATTATAATACTTGTTATGTCATTCAGGATTTTGAACATTTCCATTAACTATTCACTATGCCACCAAGAGAGAGGGAAAGAGAGAGAGTGTATGTAAACAGTCTTTATATAACTATTTTTGTTAAAATAAGATTTTTATCCAAAGCAAATACAAGCTTGTATGTGCTAAAATCTCCAGCAGACCAATGGATCATCCGATATAATTTTTTTTCTTCTTCTTTAGGCCGTACGACCATGTTGGATATAAAGACTTTATGAATGGCGGAACGATACATAGAAGTGGGTGGGGTATCTGTGCTAGCGTAGTAATACTACTGTAGCAGTAGTGCCGCCGCAACAGTAGTAATAGCAGTAAACGTTTAGGCCAACTGCTGGGATTCTTGAGGATCATTTAGCACTTCTTACAACTACTCGAGAAATGAGTTTTTATAGCCAGAAGTTAAATTTTCTAATCCAACAATGCCCATGATAGCCTTCAGTGTTATCCTGATTTATAACGAGGCCAAAGTGGGTGGAGCCTCATGTAGTCATCATTCTGACGATAATTATTGGTGAAGTTATCAAATCAACCTTGTCTACTATGTTTTTGAAAATTACCAACTATTCCCTACATCTTGTCAATCTGATTGTGACATATAAAGTAGACTGTAATTTCTTAGGACACTTATTTTGGGAGTTAGACTAATAATCAAAGTGGTTTTGTATTTATTAACATATTTTGTTGGTTTATTCATTATGACAGTTATCAGTGGAGAGGTTTCAGAGTTCATAAAGGTGTACTGCTTTGCTTGTATTTACATTTTTATGTCATTGTTGCCAGAGGTCTAGCCTTCGTTACGTATAGCCAATCAGCCATCGAGAAAAAGGGAAGAAATGCTGTCATAAGTTACGTAACGAGTGCGTTCGGAACCTTTTCTCTGAGTAAGTTGGCCCGTCTTCGAAAATAGTCACTTTTACATTATAAGTACCAAATTTATTCAACCTACGTAATGCAGAATACAGTCAAAATATATGTGTAGAATATAATGTGTATTCTGAATAAGCGTTATATTTATGAAATGCATACATAAAAAGTTATTGCGAAAAAACCGTGTTACAGAGGCCCTGAATCTCATAGTAGGTATGTATGTATATATATATATATATATATATATATATATATATATATATATATATATATATATATATATATATATATATATATTATATATATATATATAATGTCCCAAAGACTGGTCACCTTTTAGACATGCTGTCAACGAACAAGGAACCCCAAAGTATACTAATGAATCAAAATTACTGAAGCAGAACTGTTCACACCTGAAAGGGACTATTGAGACCCACCACTCGTGGAAATAACGGCAGCCCTTACGAAAGCATACAGCGCATGCGCACGTGTGTGTGTGTAATATATGTGACGTTGCAACGTTACCGAGAGAGAGAGAGAGAGAGAGAGAGAGAGAGAGAGAGAGAGAGAGAGAGAGAATAGCTTCAGTTGTTAATGATGATTTTCAGGATTACAAACAGTGGCCAGGTAGTTTTTCTTCTTTTTTCGACATCGCGTATTCAGGAACTTAACCTTTTTCTCCCTAAAGGAAACAGTGGTGGCCACAGGTATAAGTAAAAATAGATGAACGTGAAATGACTGGTAATACTGTGTATTTTATAATTTCCTTACTTACAAGTATCTTTTTATTTATTTAGTTATTTGTCAATTTATTTTTTTCTTTTCCAATAACTGATCTCTTCTGTCTGTATTTTCTGTTACTTCTTTCTAATAAACACGATAATATTCTTTGAAAGTTCGAATTTCAAGTCAGTGGCCCCTTTGGTGGGCTTTACGGCTCATCTTCTACATATATAATAATAATAATAATAATAATAATAATAATAATAATAATAATAATAATAATCCCCACTACTCTTCGTAGTAGCCATGATTCCCATGACAAAAGTACTGCAGAAGATGGATGCTGGGTACCAACGCAAGAAAAGAGGCAACAGAATTAACCATCTGATGTTCATGGACTACATCAAGCTGTATGGTAAGAGCATTAAGGAAATAGATACCCTAATCCAAACTGTAAGGATTGTAGATGGGGACATCAGGATGGAGTTTGGAATAGAAAAATGTGCCTTAGTCAACATACAAAAGGGCAAAGTAACAAGGATTGAAGGGATAAAGCTACCAGATGGGAGCAACATCAAACACATAGATGAGGCGGGATACAAATACCTGGGAATAATGGAAAGAGGGGATATAAAACACCAAGAGATGAAGGACACCATCAGGAAAGAATATATGCAGAGACTCAAGGCGATACTCAAGTCAAAACTCAACGCTGGAAATATGATAAAAGCCATAAACACATGGGCAGTGCCAGTGATCAGATACAGCGCAGGAATAGTGGAATGTACGAAGGCAGAACTCCGCAACATAGACCAGGAAAATAGTAAACATAATTATGACAATACACAAAGCACTACATCCAAGAGCAAATACGGACAGACTATACATAATACGAACCGAAGGAGGAAGAGGACTACTAAGCATAGAGGACTGCGTAAACATCGAGAACAGAGCACTGGGGCAATATCTGAAAACCAGTGAAGATGAGTGGCTCAAGAGTGCATGGGACGAAGACCCAGAAATATACAGAGACAGGAGAATGACAAACAGAACAGAGGACTGGCACAACAAACCAATGCACGGACAATACATGAGACAGACAAAAGAACTGGCCAGCGATGACACATGGCAATGGTTACAGAGGGGAGAGCTCAAGAAGGAAACTGAAGGAATGATAACAGCGGCACAAGATCAGGCCCTAAGATCCAGATATGTTCAAAGAACGATAGATGGAAATAACATCTCTCCCAGATGTAGGAAGTGCAATACGAAAAATGAGACCATAAACCACATAGCAAGCGAATGTTCGGCACTTGCACAGAACCAGTACAAAAAGAGGCATGATTCAGTGGCAAAAGCCCTCCACTGGAGCCTGTGCAAAAAAACACCAGCTACCTTGCAGTAATAAGTGGTACGAGCACCAGCCTGAAGGAGTGATAGAAAACGATCAGTCAAAGATCCTCTGGGACTATGGTATCAGAACAGATAGGGTGATACGTGCAAATAGACCAGACGTGACGTTGATTGACAATATCAAGAAGAAAGTATCACTCATTGATGCCGCAATACCATGGGACACCAGAGTTGAAGAGAATGAAAGGGAAAAAATGGATAGGTATCAAGACCTGAAAATAGAAATAAGAAGGATATGGGATATGAAAGTGGAAATTGTACCCATAATCATAGGAACACTAGGCACGATCCCAAGATCCCTGAAAAGGGATCTGGAAAAAGTAGAGGCTGAAGTGGCTCCAGGACTCATGCAGAAGAGCGTGATGCTAGAAATGGCGCACATAGTAAGAAAAATACCACCCAGTCGAATTGGAGGACTGTGATAAACTAAAAAAAAAAATACAATAAAAAATAATAATAATAATAATAATAATATAATGAATAACGCACACACTTCCTTGCAATCGACTGACATTCCCAAATGACTATCGATTTTTTTTCAAATGCATGCATAAGTTCTATAAAAATCAAACAAAAATATTAGACGTTAGCTTACCTATTCAATCGTTCTTGATAATTTCGCCTGCTTTTTCGAAACTTATCGAACACATTTATCAAAATAGATTTTTACTCAAATGTTGTTGTACGTACCCAAAATAGCGCAAAAACATCACAGAAGCTTATCCAGTGACACGAAAAAGAGAATTCCTCACAATGAATATTTGGCTTTTCGGTGATACAAAGCAAGAGTGACCCGAGAGGCCATAAACTACTGTCAGGACAAGCGCAACATCTGTTTCTACTTTCTGAATATTTTCTAAGAATAAACTTATGTAGGCGTCAGTCTGGGGTGCTGAAAGTGAATAAGGGTCGTATATACAAGCTTTTATTTTGGTACGCACATACTTCCTTTTTCATGTATGAGGGCGAATATATGAAAATTCCAGGTTGTATCAGGTTTTAAGAGTTAGGAACCAAGGATAATTATACTTATATATATATATATATATATATATATATATATATATATATATATATATATATATATATATATTATATATATATATATATATATATATATATATAATATATATAAATATATATATATATATATATTTATTTATATATATATTTACTATATCAATATATCAATATATATATATATATATATATATATATATATATATATATATATATATATAATATATATATATATAGACCTCCAGTCAGCAATATCACAGTATTTCAGAGGGTTTCGTGATACATCTTAGTAGACATCATACTTTATTAAAGAAACGTTTCGCATACAAAAAGCACGGTGCATCATCAGTCTGTGGAAATAAAAACAATTACATTATAAAAGGAATTCACAATAAATACT